>NC_088796.1:106006467-106223967 GCF_011386835.1 Chrysemys picta bellii
CCAAGCGCTTAAAGAGGTGTTCAAGGACATTAGTGCATTTGTGCCAAGGGGAATGTCTTTTATGGTAAATTAACTCCAGTTAAATTGAATATTTATTCAAAGGGAAACTCCAGTATTTAAAGCTGGCGTTATCAGCTTTTTGCAGTGTCTGGCACAAGATGATAGGATTTGGTGTATTCTGTGCAAGATACGAAATGAAGTGTGTTCACTAGGGTTAACCCCGAGTTTGCCTCATCGCTTCTGGCGTGAGTGCGCGCTCTGAACTTGCTTGTCACTTTTATATACGACTCTTACCAGGAAGAAGACGTGACTTGTTCAAACACCGATGCTTTGAGCAAAGCCTGAAAGTGCAGCTAGCCACCAGAATGGATGTAGATAGGTTTCTTTTAAGGGTTAATGTGTTGGGCTCTCGCTGTTTCCTTTGACATTACCTGTCTTGTACGAACCCCCCTCCCTTTCCCCCTTCCTTTGGCTTGTAAATTTATGGGAATTGCAGCTGGTAGACTTGTCAAGCTCTCCTCATTAAGAGCCCTCTTTGAAAATGGGCTGTGTTTGAGCATTTCCCTAATGAGGACAGGACGGGGTTAAAAAGTGACCATTTCATGGTTGACTTGAACCTGCCTACTTTTCTTGATGTGTCGTTGTGAATAACTGACGTGAATAACTCCCACTTTGGGAAAGGAAAAGTCACTGGTCCCTTCAGGACAATTTAGACTAGAGAGGCTCTCAATACCGAAACACAGGGAAGGTTTAAACTTCAGGCTGCTGCAGGAGCTGGCACTGATCAGGCGCTTCGTCAGCTTCTCGTTCCCCTTTGTGTCACCACCACCAGCAGCAGCAGCGCGCCTGGGGTGGGTGCCCCCTCCCCCCGAGATCTGCACTGCATCACACCGCCCTCCCTACAGGAGGAGAAATAAGTTTCATTCACTACATTCCTGGAGCAAGAAACTCGTCCTCGGGCTTCAGCTTCCTAGTAAAGCTGGTTTGGAAGATTGAAACCAGACTTTGCTACCGCGGGCCCCATCCTCCAGATTTGTTTGATGCCCTTCGAGTTGCTGCTTGCACCCCACTGGGCACGCCAGGGGAGAAAGCCGCCCCCCCCGAAAGCTGGCCTGACCTCCCCCTATCGCATAGCCTCTACGGAAAGGAGCCTGCCCCGCAGACTACCCCGGTCCCTGAGGGCGTGTGCTGCTCAGGCTGCGACGGCAAGGCGGAGGGATGGGGGCCATGTGTAAGGGGCTCCCTGGCAGGGAGACAAAAAGCAGCCCAGAGTAGGAGGCCCCATTGCACTGTCAGCGAAAGCCCAGCAGCCCCTCGGGTTTTAGGTGCACAGGGCATTAACAGTGAAAAACGCAACCCGAGAGACAGGGCTGCATGCTGGGCATGCAAAGAACAAGGAGCCCCGGCTTCCACCACCGCTCTGGGTTGGGTTGAATGAGTGGCGATGTGGCGAAGTTTCACGCTTTTAGCTTCCCGCCCAGGCCCCCGCCTCTCCTCGCGGGGTGCGCGCAGCGGCTCCTCCTGGGCTGGTGGGCAGAGGCCAGAGTAGAGAGCCAGGTTGTTGCAGCCCCAGCCCCTTTCTGTCTCCCTGTGAGGGAATTTTCCACTGGGCACTTCCCAGGACAAGCAGAGGGAAGTGGGTTTATTACTGGCAGTGCTCTGAAATAGCTGCTGCAATAATCTTTGTACCAACTCCCCCTCTTCCCCCCCAAAAGCCTTCTTTCACCCGAAGGGAGGGGAAAATTAGGCATGTTTGTAAAACGTGCTGGATTCTTCTACAGTGGTAGATGATTGATGAAGAGGAGGAGGAGGAGGGGGGTGGTGAAGATCTGGTGGAAAAAAGGAATGTGTTTGCAGGAGGAGGAGTGTAAGCGATGATTGTGTAATTAAATAATTAAAAACAATCCTCAAGTCTCATTTGGGGAAGCGAACTGGAAGGGGGTCCCCAGGGTGTAACCGGTGGATTTTCCAACTTCCAAGTTTTGCAGCAAGCGAGAGAGGGAGCAAATGGGGAGGGAGAGAGGGAGAGATTTATCGTTTTGAATTTTCAAGAGATCATTTTTATTATAGTGGGCGTTTGGAAAGCAGCCTCTTAACATTGCCCACATTAGAGAGAGAGAGGGAGGGAGTGGATAGGCAGAGAGAGGCACAGGCTGCTGCGAGAGAAGCCCGGAGATTGCGCGCTGCGAAGCATTTCCCAGCCTTGGGGGACTCACACTCTCACTCACTCTCTCACATACGCACATGGTCTCTTCCTTGCAAAGTTTCGCCTGCGATTACTCCGGGACTTTCCTGCTCCGCTCTGGGCTGTAACCTTGAACTTTGGTAGCGTGGTGACAGTGCAACCACCGCCGCCGCCACCAACATCTTAAAAAAGCAAACAACAAAAACCCTCCCGTCCACCTCCCCCACCCCCGAAAAAATCCTTCATCCGAAAACCAGCAGCAGCAGAAGCAGCAAAAGCGAGACTCCTGAGCCGCCGACAACAAGAGGGTTAAAAGTGTAGATTGGATTTCACCCCGGGAAATCTAGCACACGGAGTGAACTTGAATCTTTGGCTATTTAAGGAGGACTGGGGTTTGCTGTGAAGTTGTGGTGATCCAGGGCAGAATCCCGTCCTGATTGATTTCATCTTCCTTGAGTTCTCAGATGTCTAAAATGAATAGATGAAATTATTCCCTTTTGAGGCTTTTCTTAGGGGCTCTCCGGGAAGTGTGTTCTCAAAGCGAAGTCATGATGTATTCTCCCATCTGTCTCACTCAGGTACAGATGCATTTTGATTTTATATTTTATATATTTTTATTTTATATATATATATATATATATATATATATATATATATAAAGCCACATATAATATGGTTCTCAATGAGTCATGCTAATAGTAGTAACGGCTTAAAGCATAATTATAGCTGCTTGTCAGGGTCCAAACTCCTGTTGCAAAATAGAACAGCAGAGAACAAACTGTACAAGGCCATTGTTTTGGGGGAGATTCGTTGAAAGTTCCATCCCTAGATAAATACTGCTAAATTGTTGCATAAAAAGCCAAAGGTAAAAAACAATATAAATGAATATAATTAAAAAGCGGGTTTGAAAAGTTCTGATTAGACTGGAGAATATTGATCTGCTGTCTTTTCTGCTCTCCTGTTTACTCACTCAATGTCTAATACAAGGGTTTAAGAAGAAAAGTGTTATTTTTAATTGAACATTGACTGATGTAAAAGTAATACTGTTCCACGCTGAATTAATAATCTATAGTCTGCCAGCAGTATGAGGTTGATTAGAGTGAGAATGACCAAACTACAGGATTTTTTTTTTATTTGACTGTCTAGGGACATAACATTTTTCTTGTTTAATGTTGGTGTTTTATAATTTTATAAATTAGCATGCAACTTCAAAAGCAAAAATTATCTTTTATATAAATTGCACGTATAGTTATTGTCATGCTTTGGTGGTAACTGACTTTTTGGATCTTATAAGAAAAACAAGCAATAATTGTCTATGCTGCATCCAAGATTATATGTTTTGAGAAATTTTGGACAAACTGTGCAATATTGTTTCAAGTAGGGGAGATATAGAGAATAGATTCTGGAAAATCCAGGGTTTTATGAAGATATTTAAAACGTGGTGAAGGAAACAGAATACGGATCTACAGTTCTTTTGAAACTATTATTTTAAACAGTAGAAAGTAACACATCAGAAGTTACCGCAGAGTATATTTATTATCACTTTAACAAGAAATACATGTATTGGTGCTAGAACATATTCCAAAGAGTAAACTAACTCTAAAGCTATGGGATTGTTTTCAGCAGTTTTTAGTAAAAGTCTGCCTTAGGAGGATGTGATGTAAACTGATTAACTGATAGCTGCTTGTGTCCACATTGGTGCAACAAATAACTAAAGAAAAGTGAGAATGTAAATCTAGTGTTATATTATTGTAAATCTAATATTAATGCAGTTATACTTGTACAGAGGACAAATAATTATGATTTCAATTATTTGACAATTAAAAACATTGTGATTTAAAAGGACTGAAGCATTCAGAAATTGTGAATGAAGATGAAAACAAAGATAAGGCTTATTCATTGATTGGATACAGTCCTGTAGCTTTTTGGCTGACACATTTTTTATTGTTTATATTTTGTTTGGCATCTATGTGTGATTGACTTAGATATGGATATTTTGAGCAAGTAAATGTCAACTAAACTGGACAAGAGTATTAAGTTTTTTTGTAGTTTAAAATAAATAATTATATTATAACATATAGATTGCACTATGTATTGAAGATATGCATATATGTTTGCAGGTACGCACCTAGGAATTACTTCTGGTGTAATCCATGTTTAGCAGATTTTTCCCCCCTTCATCAGCTGTCCTCTCTTAAAAAAAATATTGACAAGTTAATGGGTCTTCTGTACATGAGTGTACATCTAAGACTAATACAAATGAAATAAAATAGTTTTTACATTATATTAAAGTAATAGGGCAAATTCTCATTCCCACCTGTAATATAGCGGATAAGGTCTTTTGCTATTTCCAGGTCTTATGACATTTTTTTATATGTTTGGTTTACATCTTTTTTTCAAATCTATATTAACATGTCACTATGTATATGTTTATAAAACTTAATTTATGGGATTTATGCAAGCATAAATAAAAGAGCATTATCTTGCGCTGATGTATTAGGAACTTGTGTATATATATAAATATAGCCCTTTCCAATCATGCTGTATCATATGACTATTTAAATAGGCAAATTTAGTAATATACATTGGGAATACAACTGTAGCAGTTCTGATTTTCTTTATTTGTAAAAATTTCTATCCTCTGTTTGAACTGATTGAAATTTATTTACTAATTCCCCTCCTCTTGTCTCCAATTTGAAGGTTAGGTTTACTTGCTTTGTTTTCTCTTTATTTTTTTTTTAAAGTAGAATATCACTGAATCTGATATGAAGTTGTGATTAGCAGTTTGGAAAAACCTGGATAAAATTATTTTAATTTCTATTGTAGTTTCTATTTGTATGATGGTCTGGACATATTTTGACTCTAGTGCTGTGTGCTCATCACAAAATATTCTGTTAAAACTTGTAAGCACAGATCAAAATAGCGCTTTACAAAAGTTGTAGTTCAGTTTGTGAGGATATCGCATTGTAGCCTCTTTTTAGAGTAGATCTGTGGGTTTGTTAAGCCAATACTTGGCAATTGGGAACGTTTCCCATCGCCAGTTCAAATACCTGTACGTTAGTATACAGACATCACATACAATGTATTTTCCCCCACTCTCTCCTCCTGTGTTGGAATGAATATAAACTCCAATTTATCTCTCTTGACTGAGACATGATAGGATGCAGTTACCGCATGCCTTTAAATGCTCAGGCTCTTGTGATATATTTAACACGGTTTATTTTTATATTGCTATAAAATATTGTTTAGTTATAGGGAAAAATAATAAAAATCCATACAATGAAATTGTGAATACAAGATTTTCTATGGGTAATTGCTAGACTTTTGCCTCATTTTCTGTATCATAGTTCTCTAATTTGAATGTAGATGGATTGATATGAAATTTAGGAAGAGGTAAGGTGAGGGGGAAGGAGAAGGGAAATACATTTCTCTTGTAAACTACTCTGAAAAAGGAAGCTTGGCCTATCTGTCAGCATTATATTGTGATTACAGTGTAGGTATTTGTTCATTTATTTGCAAGCTATATACATATTTCAGAATAACCTCCACGTTAGTTTAAATTGTTGATGCATATTGGTTCACCTGAACCATTTGTTACGACACTTGAAAATCTTACCTTCATAAATCACTTTATTGCAAGAGCAGTTATGATTCACATGGGTAAGTGCCACATAAAAATCATTTTTTTTCAATATTGCCTCTACCAATGTTAGGGAAAAAATCAAATTTAGTAGATGGCTTTTTAGGAGGTTGAGCAGAGAATGTGTATGATTAATAGCAAATCTCCATTTAGGATCATTTTTATGGGGCACTTCTTGTCAAGTAATGTTTCATTTGAAAGGAATCCAGATGCACAATGAATCTCTCAAAGATATTTGATAATACTGCTTTACAGCAGGACATAACTTGCTGCTTTTCTACTTTGTATTTTTCTTGAACATATATTTTATAGTTACAGTATTTGATGATATTGTAAAACAAAACCCTAGTCATAATAAAAAAAATAAAGTTTCTCTTTGTGTAGAGAAAAATTAAACTACTAGAGTGTCAGACCTGAAATTTAAGTATAAAATGACTTATGGTTTTGGATACGATTGGATATTATTGTTAATATTCAATATAGTACCTAAAAGTAAAGTCAAACCAAAAAAGTTCATGATGTCCTTATTAACCACCCCCCCGAACTGCTTGATATACAATATTTTATGTATTTTAAACTATAAGCACTGCAGCCTACTTTAAATGTAGAGGAAATTACAGTATTTGGGACAAAAGGACTCCCCCCACTCTAATCCCCTCCCCCCAGAAGTTACAGGTTTCAAAATCTGTAATAAAATGAATTAGAAATGTTATATGTTAAACCTTTTTGCGACATATGTTAAAATCAAAATGTTATTAAATGACTTTCTTTAAGATAACTTTCTGAGGAGAAAAAATAAACTTTCTGTAGTAGTTCTAATGAGAGGAAAAAGCATGGCATCAGAAAGTGTATGGCGATAGGGAAGTCTTATCGTGGGCTGTGGTTGCTCAGTGCAGTACTGCCTTCCCACACAAAGAACAGATTGTGGTTTAACTCTTTGCCTGGCCTAGGTTTGTGTGCCAGTATAGTATCAGAAATGTTCAAATCTCTGCTGGAAACTACTGAACAGTTTAATCATTGCCTTTATGTTTCACACTGTAATAAGAGTATTTGCATCCTTTACTGTTCAATTTTGGTTCAGATTTTTTTTCTTGTGAAGGTAATGTTTGGCCATATGTGCAACTGTGCTCACAACTTTTTTTTGGGGGGTGGGGGGAGGGGAGGAAATTAGGGGTGAAAAATCAAATTTTACATGATTTTAACATTCAGAATACTCTGAATTTGATTTTAAATTTGAAGTTTTTAATATCAAAATCTTAGTCTGAAGTCCAATAGGTCGCCAAGAAAATATTGTGAACTCTGTATAATTATGAAGCCATTAGTTATACTTTCGTCATTTTTACCTAATAGAGTTAATCATCCCACGGATTAAATACGTCATTCCATTTCTATCAGTGTAACTAAAATATTAGTTTATATACTCTATTCTTGTGTATAATCACATAAAGAAAGCTAAGTTGTGGTATGATTGTATTCCATCATTCAATGTGATGCATAACCACTGCATAGTGCTTAAAAACAGAAACACATAAAAAATAGCGAGACACCCCCATAATGTCTTCCTTCAAAACCAAAACATAGTAATGTTTGGTAGTGGGTTTTGGCCATTTTAAATTAGTGGAATAATTACATTCATATTTGTTCACAGAGGTAGACAATACTTTGGGGGAAAGTCCTATTTGGGCATGAACAAGTATCGAGGATGCTACTTAAAACAGGCAAAATGAATGAATGATATACTTGTACAAGTATATCACTAATGTACATTACATTTAGGCTTAACCCCCTTTAATGCATTACACACTGCAACTAGGTAGAAGATATGAACCTGCAGGTAAAACCAAATGTCAGAAAGGATATTTTAAAAATGTAAATAAATTGCGTGGATTTCATAAAAGCGGTGTTTGACCAGTGGTATACTCCTAATGTCACCCTGCCACAGCATGCAGAAACACAAAGAATGCAAAGTTTGTGCCAAATTGCCATTTTTCATTGTATATCTCAGATTGATTTTTAAGGGTTTAGAATAATTGCCACACTCATGTGATCAGTTAACAAATTAACTAACTCCGTGGGGCTTCAAATCCGATAGTAGAGCTTCTGGACGAACATTAATGTAATTTTGTTCTCAACTTCATAAACTTCTGTTTTACTAAGTGTGTGTGTGTGTGTGTGTGGGGGGGGGGGGGGATGAGAAGGAGGCATGCAGAGCTCTAAGTACAGAAGCTTCTGTTCAGGATTTTTACATGCTGTGTCTTTTGCCCACCTTCCCTTACCGTATACTGGTTTCTCTAGTTACCACCACTGGAATGGTGCTGTTTCAGTGTTGGAATGTTGGACGATTGATAAGAAAATGGATCAAGTTTAATGGCGCATGCTCTTTGTGCCACCAGCAGTCTCTTGCTGAGAGCATGCTCCAGAAGCGGGAACTGTGTGGCATTACACTGAGCATGTATATGCTTTGTGTTTCTGTGCCACAGAGAAGAGAAATGAACTGTGGCATTCGCTCCTGCGTTTTGAACATTTCTGCTCAGAATTTTTAAAATCGTATTGTGTCCTCTTTGTAAAATGGTACTGCTTGGCATTAGCCGATCAGTCAAATAACATCTTGATAGCATCTCTTTTAAATGATGTAGTCTGTATAGCATTGTGAATTGAAGGGCATACAAAATAAAGCCTTCATGTGTTTGTTTCAGAGGATGAAATGTGGGGAAAATGTGATGCTCAGGATACTTCTGTCTCTTGTCTGACAGTTGTAGTAATTACATAAATGAGTGTTGTGCAGAAATTGTTGTAAATGTTAAGTCTATATTTTCTTCATCTTGGTTTTCACTTCAAAATGTTCAGAAACTTATCTCTCTATTGCCTTTATTATGAGAACAAACTGACTTTGAGTTTTCTTCTTTCTCCCCCGCACCTTTTCTTTCAACAGGATGAATTTCACCCGTTCATTGAGGCACTTCTACCACATGTCCGTGCAATCGCCTATACTTGGTTCAACCTTCAGGCTCGAAAACGCAAGTACTTTAAAAAACATGAGAAGCGAATGTCAAAGGATGAGGAAAGAGCAGTCAAGGATGAGCTACTTAGTGAAAAGCCTGAAATTAAACAGAAGTGGGCATCCAGGCTCCTCGCCAAACTGCGCAAAGATATCCGCCAAGAGTACCGGGAGGATTTTGTGCTCACTGTTACTGGGAAGAAGCACCCATGCTGTGTATTGTCCAATCCTGACCAGAAGGGTAAGATTAGGAGAATCGATTGCCTGCGACAGGCTGACAAAGTCTGGCGTCTGGATCTAGTCATGGTGATCCTGTTCAAAGGCATCCCCTTGGAAAGTACGGATGGAGAGCGACTCATGAAATCCCCACATTGCACAAATCCAGCACTTTGCGTCCAGCCACATCACATAACAGTATCAGTCAAGGAGCTTGATTTGTTTTTGGCATACTACGTGCAGGAGCAAGGTAGGAAGCAGATTGTTGTGTTTCTATGTTAGTATGTCAAACACTGGTTCCAAGCAGCCTTTTTTCTTTTAAGGGAGGACTTCCAATGATACATTTTTCTGTGGTGAATATACAAAACTTGGGTATGTACACATTTGTAAGTCAGCATGTATACGTATACACAGATACACGTTCATTCCAACAAACGTGTACTTGACACATGCATATGACATACGTGTTGTTTGTTTTTTCTTGCAAAAGGAACAAGGAATATTTGAGTTCCTTTGAAGTTCATTTTTGTCAAAAACTGGCAATATGTTGGATATTTTTTGCAGTTAGTACTGCAGAAAATATTAATATTTTATAGGTCTGTTTTCAGCATCATTACTGACATATGCATATGTGTGTACTTGCACAGAAACATACATACAAAATATAAATATTTACATTTTCTTTTAATTACTTCTGTTCAATGACTTGTGCTTATATTGATCAATCTGTTATTGCTCTGAAGAGCAACTATAAACTTTCTCAACTGTTGCAAAATCAAACATAAAATAGGATTTAGCAAAGAAACATTGACATAGCCCCAGTACATATTGTTGTTATATAGTCAGAATTATAGCATGCAATGTTTGCATTTGATCATATTTTAATAACCACTCTTTGATTGTATGAACCACTTCAAATTACCAATATTAATTTTACTTTTCAAAGATACATGATGCAGATTTGCCCAATTTTTCCCCTCAGTATAATATTTTCATAGTACACTGATGCACATCATTTTACTTAAGAATTGTTTAAATATGGAAAATACTAGGTACACTTAAAAAAAAAAAAAAAAGAGGCAGTTAAACTTAGAGATATAGGACTAAAAGGAAACCAGCTGTTCATAATGCTCTACAGATGATTCCGAAAAAGTATTTTGCTTGTCAAACTTTATGTATATAATTCATTGATAATAGTATTCATTTGCAGGTCATCTGAATCATAAATGGATCCAAGTAGATATATGTTTTAATATTTCTGAAACCCATGAAATGCATGCTCTTTCTTATAGGTCTTTTTTTTAATTCTCTTGTAATTATACCATCCTCTAGAAGTCTTTATATTACTGATTATCCACATTAATAAAGCATTTCTTTTTTAGCTGTAAATCCAAACTGGGTAAAGTTTGAACTGCCACAGATGGTGGGCCATTTCATAACTTGGCCTGGTGGTGGGCAGAAATGGCCTGCAGAAAGGCAGATGGCAGACAGTTACCTGATGCGTTGTATATAACTAGGGAATTTAACTGAGAAATTAACTGAATGGCTTTTATTAGTAACAAAAAAAAGTAAAATGGCACCTACCTTCATTTGGCTATAGATTTTATTTATTGTATTAATTCTGTAGAAGAACACATACAACAGTAAAGTTTTTAACGAACCTCTATTCTTGAATTCATATTTAATTCCCCAAATTGTGTGTTATGATCATATAATTTAAGTAAAGCAAATTAAATACAGTGAGTTTTGCTGGATTATTCATAATGAAAAAATATAATTCGGTAGTTGGTTCTGCTTGTTTTTATTAGCTTTTTCTCTCTCTCAGGAGTATACAGTGTATATACAACATTTGGTTGTTTTGCAGTGATTTGATGTGGCTGCAAAATCTGGCAAAACTGATCCAGGAAAACAAAAAGAAAAGTGTTTACTGTCTGTGATAGCTTCAAACAAAACATCTTAATTATATGTTATAACTCTAAATTTCTTTAGTGCAAAAAGTTCAGGAAGTGACATTATGGAAATACATATAGTAAGACATAGTCTTAATACTAACACATTTTACCTGTCTGTAAAATATATCTTTCTGAAAGTCAAGACTACAAGAGGAAACAAAATGGTTCAAGCAACTCTGGAACCAAGGAAACGTAGGGTCGGTATAATCTCTTAAACTTTGTCAATTTTTAAGTTGGTGGCAAGCTTTAACTTGAAATGGGGAATCAGGATGGATGAGGGGCATTACTGGATTATTGGTTTGAATGAATTGACAAAATACGTTATTTTAAGAAGTGTCAAAATAGACGTGAATAAGATAACCGTACGCTAACATTATGACACCATTCATATTTCCAAAGATACAAGGAGCTACTAAGAAAATATACTGGAAGATAAAGTTGATTAACTTATTTGTATCAAGTCACCATTGGTAGACCCTTTGTTTATTGTAAACTGTGCATCTAATTTGTATCTCACTGCGTTGCAGTAAATCTCTTGTTAACATGTGGTGGCTCTCTACTTTTGAAGAAGTCATGTTAAGTTAACTTTGTATTTTTTTTCTTTTGTCAAGCTTTTAATCTTTCTCCTCTTTATCGAGAGCAGTTCAGTTATGACGAATTGCAGTGTAATTGATTAAGGATGTCAGGTTTTGTAAAAGATACAGCAGTTTTATTGACTTCATGCTTATCTAGCACATGACTTTTTATTTCTTTTTTGGTATATGAAAACCTACTTAATGATGTCATATACATTAAGTATAGAAATAAAAACAATTCCTGAAAGAAATATGAAAAAATAATAAGTAAGTGAAACAAAATAGAGGGTTTTTTTAAAAAAAAAATGACTAGGAGAAAACGTGAGGAAGAATAGTTAGAGTGCCAATGATGGTTGCCAGTGGCACCAGGATTGGCATCAGACCTTCTTTGTTTAGCCTAGGATGCCTGTGATTTGTTGGTTGGCATCCGCATTGCAGTGTGGAGTAATGTTACAATATATTGACAATTTCCAGATCTAGAAATGTCAATATCCTTTTGGTTCTTTATAAAAGGGGTTTCTACTTCTTGTATTCAATGTTTCTTTTGAAGGAAGAAATAAAGACCCAGCCTATCAAGTTTTGTCGTTGACCAACTTTATCTGGTTCTCCTTTTTGCTCCTCTTTCAACATTCAGCTGTTTTCTCCCCCCCGTCTCTTATTAGCATCCTCTTCTGTTGCAGAACGTAAAAAAAATTAGAAGGGGTTGGACACGGGTTTCAATATTGCTGCTTTTAGTGGTTTTGGGGAAAAAACTAAAGTTTACATTATGCTCTATACCTAGGTCATTAGAATGCTTAGCATAAAAAATTCTTTTAAAAAACATATTTCTCTGGTGTTCTGCCTATTTGATATATCTGTCTATTTTTTCTGATTAAAAAAAAAAATTAGTAAATGCCACGATTACCATTTCTGTTGACAAAACTAGATATTTTTTTGTTATCCGATAGAAAGCATGTATCGTTTGGTATGAACTACATCTCAGTCCATAAAATCATTTGGTGGTATTTGATTCAATCAGTGCAGCGCTTATGCTGTGTTTCGTTGCTACAAGAACCGCCATTTTGTTTGTCAAGTGCC
Organism: Chrysemys picta bellii; assembly: GCF_011386835.1. Classification (NCBI taxonomy): domain Eukaryota; kingdom Metazoa; phylum Chordata; order Testudines; family Emydidae; genus Chrysemys; species Chrysemys picta. The sequence continues at coordinate 106,019,111 of NC_088796.1, forward strand.
AGGAGGAGGAGGGGGAAGGCAGACAATGTGCTTGATGCCAATAATGGTTGCCAGTGGCACCGAGGTTGGCATCAGACCCTCTTTGTCTAGTTGCTGAATGCCTTTGATTCGTTGGTTGGCATCCGCATTGCAGTGGGCACATTGGAAAGTTTTTGACAATCACTGAATGAAAGCTGCTGTACTTGTTTGCTGCAGTAGAACCTCAGATAATATAAATCCTTTCCTCTTATAGATATTTTACTTAATCCTACAACAGATGATTTTAAAATTTGCATTGCTGTGTTTCTAAATCATAAAATATCTACAGTGATGTTTCTAATCTGTAGAATTCTTAATCCTCATGTTGTTTTTGTTAATGTTTTTTAACATAAATAAAATACAACCTTTATATTAGGTATTCCATTGCATACTGAATGAAGCACAGTGCACCTTGAGAAATGTTTTCGAAGTCTAAAAGACTAAAATAATAGTAGATGCACTAAGCATTTTGAAGTGTTTTTTATGTGCCTGTTCCTATCACAGTGTATTTCTCACAAAAGTTAGATTACCTTATGCTTACACTCTTCCCTTTCTCGTGGTGTAAGAGTGATATAATTGGAGAGCTTTAACCCCAGGTATTAATCTAAATCAGGAGTTCAGGGAAGGCGCTTTAAACTTAATAATTAAGTATCAGTGCAGCAAAAAGATACAGTTCCTCTGAGTCTGATATAGTTCAGACACTCCTAAATTTTTAAGTTCTTAAAACATCAAGATGTTAGAGTTCCAGCTGCACTAATTCTGTTACCAGGAAATCAACAAAAAGGCTAAATGATTTCTGTTGAAGTTTCCTAGATAGTTAGCATTAATACTGCTTTCTGGTTAACCACCATTATCTCTTTAATTAATAAGAAGGATTAGCAGTTCTACCCAAAGGGCTGCACAGAAGGAAGTCTGGCCTATGTGAATCCCTGAATCGCCAGACTGTGTCCTGTCTGTTTGGGGGAAAGGAGGGGGTGGGGGGGAAGGGAGAGAAAGGGGGAAGGGAGGGTGTAGATTGAGCTTTCTCAAGAGTGGGTAGGGGAGAGCTGTATGTGTGGAAAAATGCATCTATTGCACCACTAGGAAGTTTACAGATCTCAAGAGATTGCAACTGTTGTGTGCTGGCACTTTGTACAAACCACATGACTTCAATAGTCTGCAGTTTAAACTAACTCAGGCTTACTGATTTTTGGACTGTACTTCGTCCTGTTATTAAGTACATTTTCAGATAATCTGAACAGGAACACAGAAGTCCATGTGTCTCATCTGCATTGATTTGAAACAGTATTTAGCCTTTTTAACATTGACAATTGTGGTTAATTTTTTTTGAATGGTCACATCACTCTTTTCATGTGGAATATCATAGTAATCCATATGCATTGTTTTCCTATGAAAAGTGTAACTTCATTTAATAAGACATTTTATTTTTTTTTTTAAAATATGGCACTTCTGAGTTATAAGAGTTAACTAGTGAAATACTAGTGGTGTAATAGTTCAATCTCTTTATTAAGTTTTATTTTTTAGGTAACTGACATCTTTGAACTAATGTACTTTGTTAATATTTTTTATTAATATTACTAAAACTTTAGATCATAGTTAGGAATATCAAAGTGGTAATTTTAAAGTATTTAAAAAGTACATGAAATTATTTACGATGATTAGTTCAGTTTAGGAATAAAGTTTGAAGATATTTTATTCAGTTGAAAACTATATGCAACAATATATTGCTGCATAATCTGTTTTATGTGTGATTCATTTAATGCTGGTGATATGCAGGTGCTCAAAGTGCTACATCATCCTCGTATACTTAGAACCAGAGTTTGCGCTTCTTGTGCACTTCAATGCCTATGTGTTCAATGAATGCAAAAATGGGCCCAGAAGGATCAGGTCATTGAATTACTACTTGTCCCAACTCCCATTTCCTCGCAGGATTGGCCCATTATTGAAAATTTAATATGGGAACATAAAATTAAGTATTATAACCATTTTGCAGAAGGGTACACCAAGGCACAGTGGTTAAGTCACTTACTAAGTTCATACAGTAAATCAGTGGTTGAACTGGGAACAGCACCAAATAGTTCCAACTAACATCTTCCTAACCACTAGATTATATGGGTTAGTCCTTGTCATGGCATGGAACTTCAGTCATGGCATACAGCTTCACAAGGCAGTTCCAGGTTTAACTGTCAGAGCCCAGGTGCCAATATGGAAACTTGGCATCTAGGTACTGATATGGCAAACTGAACCCTTGTGTTAGTAACAATCTCATTTTTGGAACAAAGCCAATATGGAGCAGAAGAACAAGTTTCATATTTTATCAATTCTGATTTTAAAATTGTGGTTTATCTTTAGCTGGCAGATTGTTATATTATATTAAACATCAGTTTGCTTTGATCAATTCCAGTTTAACTGGAATTATGAAGAAAATAGAATATTTAAACTGAAAAAATACTACATGCTTCTTTTGGCATGAAAATACATACGGTACCTCATCTGTGCTGAAAAGAACAGGCATGACATGCATTCATTATTAAATGATCATGGTTAATTAGATGTGAACATGGATTTGGTAATGTTTTCCAAATGGTTCTTGCAAATATTTTTTGCATGAAGATATAGGGAATTAAAATATTTGAAAAGACTGCATGCTATTCTTGATTTTTTTTTTTGGTCTGTGTGTGTCTACTGACATTTTGGAATGCAGAACTAAAATCCAAAATGGATGGTAATTTTTTTGTTAATTTCCCATCAAAGTGGGACTCTTAGGGGTGGTATATGGTTGGTCAGAGAGAAGGAGGAACTTCTAAATATTTAATGATAATGTTCCTGGCTTGTATGAAAGAGATGCATTTCAAGAAGGGTTCTGTTCCTCTTGGTCTCAGTAGTGAGATCATCACAGGATTAAGCAACATAGTTCCTATTTAAGTCAAGGAGAGTTTTGTGGTTAAATCCTGTGGCTCTGTTTGAAAGTTTAGGGCATAATCTTTAATTTCTGATATCATAGTAATTTCCATGGCAACAGGGCATAAAGTCAACACTGGATTATTGCCTTATTGTAGGGTCAAACAAAAAATACTCAGAGTTGTGAACAAAAATGCTTCTTTTTTTAAAAACGTAAATAACTTTATTAATTTGTAAGGGAAATGGTTAAAATAAGAGACAAAGACAATTTTTTTTAAACATTCTCATTTTCCTAAATGTTGAAGATGTCTATAGTTACAGTGAAGGCTTAGTTAAAGGTGAATTAAACACTAATACCATCACACTTTATATTTTAAAGTATATTACAACAGAAGTGCTGTCAATTAACACACTTTAAAGGTGCATACATTGTTTGTGCTAAAGGAGGCTGACTGAGCAACCCACCTGTTTTTTCCAGGCTAAGATGTCCAACTTTCTTTTCCCCCTGGCCCCTCTCTGTGGTGGAAGAGTAACTTTGGAAATCTCAAGGACTAGTGGTTACGCTATCGGAAGCTCTGGTTATTACAGCAGCATACCACAATGCCAAGCATAACAATTCAGGAGGCTTTCTAAAGACTTATACTCCCTTCTCAGTGGCAAGGTGGTATGTTGCTTTACAGTAATCATTTGGGTTGATGAACTTAAAATACCCTGCCAAGTTTTACTGCTAATTTAACAGAATAGGTTTAATACTTACATTTTGGAAGAAAGAAGAAATCACTTCACTCTGGAGATACTTTTCAGATGCTAAGTGAAGAAAAAGGAAAAAAAAAGCCTGTCTAATTAGCCAAGGTTTGTTTGACAGTAACAAGATGCCACTCTTTATATGGAGGTTTCATGGTTTTATCTTTTTTAATACCAGTAGAACTTATAGAAACAGTTGCTAATAGACGTAAATAGAGGCAAAGCAATCCTAGATTTTAATTGGAGGTTTAGGTGCTCAAAGGTTAGTAAACGAGAAAAAAGTCCTATAGTATTATCTTGGTCAAAGGGAAAAGAGAGTTGATTTCTGTGCGTGTATATTATATTGTTCTTGAGCAGTGAGCACTAAATAGGGTTGAGTTGCGGTCTTGCAGTATCATCTCTCTTCCTCTCCCCACCTTTTTATTCATAACTTTTTCAAACAGATGAATTTTGGGCTGAAATTTTCCAAGCTTGAACTCAGCACAAAAGTGATTTTTTACTTTTCTTTAAAAGTTTGAGCTGAATGACTGCACCACAAGTAAAGATGGGGCAGAATTTGTGTGGGCTTACCCAAAGAAGGGCAGCTCTGCTTTGTGGGGGGGAGGGGGAGAGAAAGAAGATCAGAAACTGCTGCAAAAGGTGCTCGGTGGTCAACTTTGCAGCAATGACTCACCCCCCCATCCCCTTAGCCCCCAGGAATGTGCATAAAGGCACAAAACCGGTGTGGGGCAAGTCTATGTGAAAGCAGAGAGGAAGCCAGCACCCACCCTCCCTCCCCTAGTAGCCAGCAAGTGAAGGCGAATGGCAGGCTGGGTTTGGACCTGGTGTGGACATTACGCTAGTCGTCCCTTTTAAAGGGGGGCTGGGAAGGAATTTTTCACACACCACCAGAATTGGCTTTGGTGGGGGGGGGGGGGGTTTCACCTTCCTCATAGTGAGTGTGAGGATGGACCTTTTCTGGTGAATAGAAAAGGTGGTAGGCCATATGTCGCAACTTATTTTGTAATATTGGGTGGATGTTCAGTGCAGTATTCCATAGGGAGGGTAGCCAGTGACCAGATAAATGGCCTGGTAAACTACTTAAAAGGAGGTACTGGATAAAGAAACAGAACGGGGGAGGGGGTTTGGGGACTCCCATGACCGGTATGGTAGGGAGCCAACCCCCTCCGTTCTCATAGTCCACCTTAAGCCTCTTGCGAGGCTGGTGGATGGTAAGGTCCAGGCCAGGGGTCGCCTGCGGGACCTAGATGGAAACAAAGGGGGGCTGGTGGAAGCCCCAGAGAATTTATGTGAATAAGCATGGATTAAATAAACGGGGGCTGGTGAAAGCCCCGGAGAATTGATTTGAATAAGCATGGATTTGCCTGCACTGTACGCTTTATCTGCCGGGTAGTTCCAGACATCTATATAATAAAGTTGCGGCCTGATTAAAACCCATAACAAGTCTCCTGTCCTTCTTGCGGTATACCCAGACAATTGTTTTGGCCATTTTTTGAGTTGTGTGTGTTGGGAAAAAGAAAATGATTCAAATGAAGTTTTGCTTTATTGTATTTCAGAAATGGTTAGAGTTAGAAACGTCAAACCTGACTTGATTTTTTTTGTCCATTGAGGTAGGAATAACACTCGAAAATTTGTTTATTAGTTTTTGTGTTAGAAACATTTTTAAATCAGCACTTTTTTACATGAGCATGAGAACATTTTCTCTTAACTTCTCTGTGTTCCATTCCTCCCACCCAAATCACTTAAAATATCAGGTACACGCTGAATCACTTTAACTTTAGGCCACCCATAACTACTGAGGGCCTTAGGTAGCATTCCCGTAAGAATGTAGCTAAAGGCAGCTCAACCATTAAAGCTTCCTTTAGTCCTGAGCTGCCTTAAGCGTTTTTATTGTAAAGGTGCCTTTAAAACTAAAGTATAAGGGCGTCTTTGTAGCTCTCAGTGTCCTTCGCTATATAAGGATACCTTTACTGAAGGTACTTGTACAACTCTAAGGGCCTTTTAATTATTTTCACCCTTAAAAACAATGAACAGGGAAATTAAATACAAAAACTAACTGTAATGCAGTACTATCAAGCACACAAGTTAGGAAATTCAAAAAGTTAAGGTTTCTAATACACTGTTAACTCAAACATACCGTACGTTTGTAGCATTTTCCATATTATTTGCTCCACTGTAAGCGTGTAGAATTTTTTAATTTTAATTTCTGAATTTCCTAATTGTGCACATGACTCTTCAACGGTAATGCAGTATTAACAGTTGTTGTACTCTTCATTCTCACATGGGATGAATTTAAATAAATGAGAGAGAAGTATCAGCTTTTTATGCTGAACACAGTATGTGTGGTTTATTTTTTAGTCAGACATTTCTCCGTATGCTCCCAAAACTGCTTCAGTTATAAAATCCACTTATTGGAACATTAACTATTCTGATTTATTTTTTATTTAAAATAGAACCAACTAAAATATGCATACTATCTAATACAGAAGTTTCAAATTCTGTAATTTAAAAGTTTTATTAATATTCACAGACAAAATATATTTGAAATTAAAAAGAAATCTTGTTTTTTGCAAACCACATTGGTCAAAAATAACATGATTTTCAGCTTGATTTCTGAGTCAAATTAGGTCATAGCAAGTTGTAAAGAAACTTGTATTCAAATCTATAAATGCATCATATGTAGCTAAGCAACAGTATTTATAGTAGAGCCACTTCTTCGCTTCATGTATGTGTATAACTCTCCACTAATGCCAGTGAGAAAGTTGCAGAGGTATTGAAGGGACAATTATGCTCCAGTGTCTCTGGTTTAAAAGTGTGAAAATGTCTTCTAGTCAGGACAACGTGTATTTTATTATTCTGACATCTGCAGTTTCTGGATGGATTACCTTAAATTTGTTATGCCATGTTAAAAGCCTTGTTTTACGAGGCCAGCCTCAGCTCCTGGCCTTAGTGTCAGGAACCCTGCTACGTGATGCAACATGTCTTGTTAGGTTTAATTGACCAAAGCTGATTTGTTAAAACAAGTCATTTGTGCTGTAACTTATGCCCAGGCCAAGTTGCTACCTGAATCTCTTGACCTTGACTTGTCTGGGTCATGAAGTGGCTTCGAACTGCTTGACCTTTCCATTGTTTAACAGTGCCACTGTTTCCTCTGATTCTTTTGTGGTAACAGCTGACAAGAAGACTTCAGCCCTGACTTTACACCCCAGTGGATTTCAAGGCATCCCTCTGGAGTTGCTGTGTCTTCTGTTTGATATGGTCTGGCTGTAATAGTCGTCTTTTGTCTGCTGACAGTGATGGGGACAAATTGGCAGCCCTCCTTGGTGGAAGAGGTGTCAGAAGGATTACTGGTTAGAGGGACACTGCATTCTGTTTTGCTGTGTAAAAAAATTCCATTTCTTTTACCTAGTGTAGAATCATTATCTCTTCCAAGAGAAAATGCCACAATTCTGCATCAGTCAGATGCTCTTAGTTCATTTTTTGAACTTTATATCCACTTTAATGTGTCTATCAAAAACACCCTTTGAATGTAATATGCTGGAAAGGGGGCTTGGCCTTGATAGTACTTTAGGATGAAAATGTCAAACATGGACTTTCATTGTAGTGTGCAGTGTTGTTGTAGCTGTGTTGGTCCCAGGGTATTAGAGAGGCAAGGTGAGTGAGGTAATACCTTCTGTTGGTGAGAGAACTCTGTGCAAGCTCAAAAACATGTTTCTCTCACCAACAGAAATTGGTTCAATAAAAGATATTGCCTCACCCACCTCGTCTCTCAAACATGGACTTGTTACTTCATAGGTGCTGGAACTAGGGGTGCTGACACACCCCCTGGCTTGAAGTGGTTTCCATCATAGACAGGGTTTACAGTTTGGTTCAGTGGCTCTCAGCACCCCCATTATATATTGTTCCAGCACCCCTGTGTTACTTCCATTTTTTAAAGAATTGCTTAAAGTTAAAGGGACAGTTCATATTAGTGTCACAAATGGCTAAGTAACTGATTTCAGAATTATTGTAAAACTTCCTTTTTAGCTAGCTTGTATCCAGGGTTAGCTATGGTCTCTGTAGAAAAAGACTTTTTGCCTACTATGTTGATGTAATACCTAAATTTATTAAGAGAGAGGAGGGGAGAAGAGTGAGTGTTTTACTTCTCTCTCTAAAATTCTTGCCCTTGATGGTACAGTGCTTGTACTTTTTAAATGTCTGTGAATTACACTTGGTTTGACGAACAATCAATGGTGCAATATCCCAACACTCTCCATAGTATGTATGTCGCTGTTTCTAAGCTCAGATTCTTCATGTGTAATGTGTGCTTCCCACAATCACTGTTCAGCAAGCAGACTAGTTGATCTTTTGAGATGGGCATGACCTCTAATAATCTTCTCAAACCCTGGGACGTACAGGAAGATGTCCCTATTGTAATAATTGAGTAGGTAGATCTGTGTAAAAATTAATGACATAGTATGGTCTAACTGATTTTCAGAAATCACAAGGAAATGGCTATTGGGCCTACCAGTAATATTGCTATGATAAAACAGCACTAAATTGTAATCTAGCGCTATTCAAATAGTTAGTAGGTTATTAATTTAAGGTCTCATCCTGAAAGTTTTACTCACGTGAGTAGGCCTATTGAAGCAAATTAACTTCACACAAAATATTTTTTTCTTTTACAAAATACCATTAATTTGATTTTGCAACACATGATCATACATTTTTTAAAAATCCATCTGTGTTTTATGAAAAGCAAAAATGGTTTATTAAATCTGTGTGTATGTATATATAAAATAGTAGTTTGGTGTAATTATAAATGGCCAAACTGCTCTTTTAAATTTGATTTTGGGGTGAGATGTTTTCAATCTAGAGATATATTTTTTTAATAGCCAACCTATAACCCCCTTGAAAATATGCTCACCTCAGCTGCATGCAATGGGTCCTTTGGCTGGCTGGCTGGAAGAAATGGCATTGTTTCCCCATAGGGGCTCTCACTGCAATTGGCAGCAGAGGAGGAGGAGGAAAGTTTACCTGGATGGAGCAGGGAGGAACAGGAAGTGGCTGGATTAAGTGGGAGTTGGTGGGCGGGGCACTGCCCTTCCAGGTGATTGGAGGGGGGTATTTATACCTTTGGCAGTTCCAGAGAAGCCCTCCACCCTATGACCCCTGGAATCCACTGTAGGCATTTATGCTAGTCACCTTTGTCCTTGGGGGGCTGGGAAAGATGCTTACTGACAGATTGGCTGAGATAGGGTGGGGTTTTTTGGTGGTGTTTATTTTGTTTTTTGTTTTCCCCAATGTGGATCAGAAACCCAGTGGGCTGGGCAGGAAAGTTAGGTTAAAATGTTACAACTACATAACTAAAAAAAATGTGTCAATGTCCAGCATAGGCATTTATTACAGAAGGGTTATGGTTACTGAATGAAATGGACTGGAATGGGATTTAGAAGAAAGCATCCCTTAAGGAAGTTAGGGCAGGGGGCCTCTTACACCTGGTTCATTGGGGAGCTAACCCCCCTCCTTTCATAGCTCCCTTTACACTCAAACTAGGGTAGGGCAGCAGGATCCCAGCAATGGGCTGGCTGGGGCCACACTGGAAAGTGGGAGGGCTGACCGCAACCCTCCTAAGAAGGGAGAAACCATTAAGGAAATAACAATAACCTGCACTGTACAGTTTATTACTGTGTATTCCCAGATATTTGAAGTAAATAAAGTTGCAGCCTAATTAAACGACTTCCATTGCCTCCTGTCTTTCTTCCGGTGTGGCTGTACAAAGGAGGGTGTATCTAGTGACACAAACTAGACTGTACTTCCTTAAATGGTGTCATTGTGACGATAATCTGAAGCATGGGTCAGTGGTTAGGGTGGTAGCCTGGAACTCTGGAAACCTCGGTTCCATTCCTTGCTATCCTGTTGACTTTCTGTGTGACCGTGGGCAAGTTACATAAGTGTCTCTGTGCCTCAGTTTCCTATCTGTAAAAGTGGGGTGATAGTACAGGGGTGTTGTGAGGATAAATACATAAAACATTATTGAAGAAGTTGGAGGCTTTGGTGTTGGGGGCCATGTAATTGGATAGATACAAACTAAAAAGTTTACAATTCTTAATTTTTTTTTTTTCACTATGAGCCAAATCCTCAAGCCAGTACCCAGCCCAAAGAAGGGTTCTATGTTGTGTAGCAGGTTCCCATCTCCAGCACATGTACCTCAATCATCTCATGCCCTGTGGGTGAAATTTGCCTCAGTGTGGAAGGCCAGCACAAAGCAACCCTCCACTTAATGCCCTGTGGTGGTACTGTGCAGCAAGGCAGGGAGTAGGAAAGCAGCTGTATGGGGGAGGGGCGGGGTGTCTGTATGCTGCAGAGGGCTCATTGGAGGTTGGGCTGCTTACCATATCCAGTATATGGGAGCCTTGTAGGAGCCATTGGCTGGAATGGCTTTTGTGGATGGGGCCTTGTGGCCTGTCCATAGGTTGCAGGAGTGTATGAATTTCATCATCCTTCAATACCTCTGGAGGTCCACACATATAGCCTCGTTACTCAGACTTTGTGGGAAAAGCACCCTACATGTAAACATACTTGATCATAAAAAGAATACTCAGAGATGAAAGAAACTGATGACAGCAGTTAAAATTTATGTTAACATACTTGAATGGACACTGAGTACAGCTTATTACATCTTATTGATGATTTGGATAGATCTTGTTTGTAAGGCAGGTGATGGTTGTTCGTTCTTCAGGTTTATTTGATATTGGAAGTGATTTAGTATATATATATATTTTTTTTCCTTTCAATTTCTTTTAAAGGGCCATCATTTATTCTGAAGTCTGCATTGGTTAAACTGAAGCCATCCAAAACATTTAATTAGTAACTTGAGCTATTTTGAATTCATTGTGCCATTCACCTTTTCCTCCTTAAATCACGGTCTCCCTTATTCCTTCCCCCACAACAATATTTTAGGCTTGCTAATAACCTTGCTGTAAGATTGTCAAGATTAACATGCCTATTTCTAAGAATGTAACTTGATTTTAATTTATGCTTGCACAACAGAAAAGTAAAAAAAAGGGGGGGGGGGATAAAGATTGCCCACTCCTTTCCCCTCAAAGTAGGATTTAAGCATGAAGATACTGTTTCCATTCAGTTTGCTGCTAGCAAAGAGTTAACATTAAAAGGTATTCTATTGTTTGTCTGTTAGTTAAAGAATAACCAGCTGTGCAGAAAGTAGAATTGGAAAATTGATTAGGCTGTCTAGATTCAGACACATAATTTAAAGTAATCTATATCATGTTTTGTTTTTTCCACATATGGCTTCAGAGGTGAGTTCACTGTGTCTAGTGTAGTAATCTATAAGGGTTTATGTTCTGCAAGTTGTAGACTTTATTGATTTTATTACATTTTGGAGAAATTTTGAAGAGGTTAAGAATATAAATTCACTATTGGAATTGGCTTAATTGTAGTTGAAATCTTCAAAAGAGGACGCAGAGACTACATTTTACTTAGGCCAAGAGGGATTGTTTCCCCTCTTTTACGGTAACTAAAAATGTTGGTGTCTAAATGTGTATTTTAAAATATTCACATAATTTTACATTGGCATATGAGCGTGTGTGTGTGCACGCACATGTTGCAGTGCTATGATTCGTTTAAGGTCCTCCATGGCTGCTTGTACATTACATTCTTTTAACTCTGTTGGTGTTATAACCTGAATATTCTGTGGCATGATTTATAGTTATCATGTAATGATTTCTGTTCTATTTACAGACTCCAAATAAAGGAAAAGCTGCTTATAGTAATATGAGGATCACTGGTCTTTCAGTAATTAAATAGACTTGTTATACTGCATTAATCCTTTTTGGAACATTTGGAATGACTTCTTAGCACTAACAAACACAGCATTAGGGTCCACAATTAATCTGCTGTTTGTCCTCCAACATTTGTGTAATATAAAACATGTGCACTGAAAAACATATTCCACTGTTAAGATCAGGATCACTGTAGCGACAAATATTAAATTGTCCTAGTGGCTTGTCCGGTTCTGTGAACCAGAAGTAGAATGGAAAGGGTGGTTAGGATAATATGGTTAAACCTTGTGTTTACAAACCATGAATTTAAGCCACCAGTATGGAATGTGTAATGGAGTGCTTGGGCTGAGTCCCTACCTTGTCTTGAACAGAGGCGTGAATGCTGACTTAGTGTTCAAACCCCTTCCTGGAGTTTGGCTTTATTGGTAACTCAGAAACAGTAAACCAAGATAAACATCAACCTAAACTTCCTCCCTGTGCTTGGCTGTTCTAGAGTTGCCCTCCTGGACTGTCACTGTGGTAGCTCCCTGGTTCCCTTTGGCACCAAAAGACTCACTTTATATCCTGATTGGAGCTAACTGCCCCGCCCTCCCCCCATCCTGTAAGATTCAGCTGTAATTATCCTGAATCTCAGTGCAGAGTTTTCGCTCCTGAGCCTAAGTTGACTCAATAGAAGAGCCCTGCATTTCTACATTATATACAGCCTTAAAGTATGTTGTCCCATCGCAATATGACAAAACTGTTATTTAGCTAAATATAACCTAGCAAGGTTTGACCTTATCAAAATTTAATTTATATTAATAGAAATCTCTATGCTTGCTGAAGAGTCAGGTAATAGGATGAACGTTAATGTACAATTCTGGGATCTGTTGATGGATCTACTAAGAAGTCTATACACAGATCTTTTGTTAAAGTCCATAAAAAGCATGTTCTTACTTCCATATGCATGTGTCACTCCCCTTAGCATAAAAATTAGACTATACCCTTAATAATTTATTTTAGGTCCTATCATGGCTTTGCACTTGTCTTGGGCTGTAGAAATACTGTGCTATTTGAGTAGTTTGAAACTGGTTTAGATCATGTGTTTGGGACCAACTAGTACAGCCAGGAAGAAACTCTATGAGGCAACTATATTAGATCATGCAAATGAGACTACTGGCTAGTAATAGTTACGAGCAATATTTTGGAAAACACTGATTAGTGACATTTTTATTACAGCAAATGTATGTATGGAGTCCCCAGCTTTCATTCTAATCCACTGAAAACAGATGTCAAAGAATCCCAAACAGAATTTAATGTTTGATTTACATATTGCCTAGAAACTACAAACAAATCTTTTAGAATTCTGTTATTTAATCCTGTTAGTGTGTCTGGAAAATGCACCCTTTATAGTACAAATATTGTACATGCATGCATTAATATATATAGTGCATGTGTGTTTGTATAAATTTGCTGACTCTTTATATTTGAAGCTACACAGTGTACCTTGCAGTGCAAGGGGTTTGATCCTCTTGCCAGTCATTATGTATTTTATTGAAGTGAAGCTTGACTCTAGACAATTCTGATAACCTATTGTTTTCCAGTCTCCTTCAGTTACTGTGGTATTATGTTTATTCCAATACTGGGTTTCCTTGAAGGCATGGAGGTCGGTGGGGATACACTCATCCCGTGTTATTTCCTTTAACAAAAGACAAATTCAGTGAAACTTTGAAAAACATTTGTTAGTCTCTAAGGTGCCACAAGTACTCCTGTTCTTCTTTTTGCGGATACAGACTAACACGGCTGTTACTCTGAAACCTTTGAAAAACATTATTTTTCCTCCTAAATTTACTAATGGTAATGGATAGTGCATATTATAGATATCCTAAATGTAGATCAGCCCAAAGTCCTGTTGGAAGCTCTTTGACTCAGATAATCTATTATTACAGTAACACAAAAGTCTGATGAGGTTTCTTGGTGTCCTGGATTTCTGGAGTGTTGCAGAGGGAAATCTATCCCAATTTGGTATCCTAGCTTTTTGTGGGCTATTCTGGTGCATGAAGAACCGAAGCAACAAAACTGGAAGACCGTCTATGTCTAAAGTATTTCTGTCTCTGTAGACATAATCCTGCAAACCTTTACTCACATAATAAATCCCATTGGTTTCAGTGGAGCTACTCACATGAAGAGGGGGTTTACAAGATCAGGCCCTTCTTTCTTGAGACCCACTGCTGCCATGACACCTAAGAGAAACTCACTGACCGTTAATGATAAGTTTGAGGAACAGTTTGGGAAGAGTGTATTCTCTTATTTTTTAAATTGTGTTTACAAAATCTATTACTAAGATGTGGCCTATCACCACCTTGGCCACTCTCCTTACATATTGTACCTCTTCCCCCTATTCTGGTCTTTTATTCTGAGTTCCTCCAGGGATCAGCCCTGTGTGCAGCAGCCCAAAGACTGAGTATGCGCAAAACCAAGCTTTATGAGCTTTGTATTTATTCCTTTTTTAAGTCCTAAGCAGGGCGTCAGGCATATAGACTAAAGAACTTATGTGTTTTGTTTTAGGAGCTTTTTACAACCTTTATTTTTATTTTTTATCTTGCCATGTACTTCAAGCCTATGCCATGTTTCAGTACCGGTTGAATTTTTAGACTAATATACTGAAAGTAGAGGTTTATAATGGATTTGCTCATTCTGATTAAACTTTAGAGGTGTGAAAAGCATGTATACGGAAACTACAGCAAGAAAATATATGGATATAATTTAATTTAGGGGCAAATCCCATTAGCAGAGCCTCAGTAAAAAGGGGTCATAGTGTTAAAATGGATTGAATCTCCATCTCTCAAAACAGGATGGACACTGCAGCCTAGGGGCAGGAGTAACAGCTTTCTGTGCCCTTTATGTGAGGGGCTTTGGGCTTGTGGGAACCCAGTGGCCACAATCCTACCCCTTTCCCGTTTCACTCACAATCCCTGTTTGCACTTCTGACGTCGAATCACCAGGGAGCCTGGTTTCACAGCACACAGAGGTGTGCGGAGTCCTATTAGTGTGCTCTGTTTCTCAGTCGCATGGCATGTAGTGTTTGTACTCATTCTGGCCTGACTGAGTGAAATTTTTAACAGTTTCTTTTTTGCACCTTTTATTAATCAACGTAGCTGATAAAAGTTAAAGGACAATTAAACAAAAATCCAAGTTAATCACAATTTTCTCATCCATATAAGGTAGTAAAAATATTTGACAAATGCTCCACTTTGGGAGAAGTATCATGTGTTAGGTAAACACTAACATTGAGACTTAAGAAACTGAAAGTGGGGAAAGTGAACAAGGATAAATAAGGCAAACATTAAACACTGCAGCCTCCATATAATGCAAATCTCATGGTGCCTTCCCCAAAGAGAACCATAGCAAGGAATAATAAAACAAAATCAAAGTGTTCTCAACACCATGGGGTAACATAAAGTAAATAACCCTTCTAAGAAGAAGACAGGAATGTTATTAAAAGTCTACAAGAAATTAATCTTGGATAGATTCCTCATAAGAATCCAATGTTCTTCCCTCCCCTTCATTTATCCTAAAACCTCTCACTCAGACCATAATATTCTGGCATTATCATAAGTTTCTATTTTTAAAGAATAATGCAATGTCCATTAGTAGGAACAATGACCATATCAATACTCAGGCAGGAAAATTCAATCCTTAATATCAATAACATTCTAAGGGCTTGAATTTCCCCAGTGATATTAGGTAAAGCCATTAATTATTGTCTCGTGAAGCATAAATAATGTCATCAAAATAGTTATAGGAATTAGAGAAGAAAAGGGTCTGGTAGGCCAGCTATTCCATCACCCTAGCAAGGCATGTTGTTTCTCTAGTCTACCGTATGTTTTTGAATACTTTGTCCTGTCCATTTTCAATGTTTCAAGCGATATCCTTTTCACTTTTTTGAAACCAGATTAGCTGAAACTCTATTTTCAAATATCATTCAGAGACTAATGTAGACAAGACCTTTGTGATCTGCATCTGGCACTGACATGTTAGGGCCTGTATGAAAAATACATCCATGGAGTGTAAATGGCACGCATATATATGGCACCCTCCATGGCTGGCGAAAAAGAATATACAGTAGCCTGCAAGTTATTTTTCAGACATATGCATATGTGTGAGGGCATTACCATTGATACTGGATTAATTTGTGTATAACCATTCAGTATCCTTTCTAGTTATTTTTATTTTTCAGATATATAATTCCATATTCAAAAATCGTACATAATAGCCCTATCATTAAGAATCTGTTGTAACAAGTTTCTTTATATTCTGGAAGATGCTTCTTTATAACAATGTAAGAATTTCATAAATACGTGTTTGTGGATATTTTTCTTTTTTTAGTGGAAATATTTTTTTTCTCCTCTTTGTTTTTTATTTTGATAAAGATTTTATCACTGTATGCCATTAATAGTTTTTGAAAATAGGTAACACACAGAAAAACAACAACAGTAAACACTTATATAAGGTTACGACACATGTTCTGAGTCCTTCTGGCAATTTTTATGGAATTACATTTTCCCACTTAAAATGGCTTTCTGTTCCTATTGCTGTGAGAGAGACTCTTACAAAAACAGGGGAAAATAGTTGTTCCAAAGTGCTGTTAAATGAACAAAGTCAACAGACTGAAAAATCCGAAAAAATATAGACTTTCTCTAATCTCTTTGTTATAATTTTAGAGGTTACTTGTTACTGGAATATGTAAAAATATTGAGAGAAAATTATTATTTAAGTGTTCCTTTAATTGTTTCAGAGAGCTGTGTGAAAATGCAACAATCAAAGTAACTTTTACAAAATCTGGGACTTGGTGACAGATTTTTGTGGTATTTAGGGTTCCACTGATGTCCAGTATAAGTCATTGCTTTTTGGCTCTGTTGGCATTTAACCTCGGTTGTGGTATGTCTTGAACTGAGATGAATGCCGTGGATTGCTTTATCCCCCACAGCAATATGTTTTGATTCACATGAGAATATATTATCCTGAGTCCAGTTTTCTTTGTGCTAGAATAGTAGAGTTTGGTGGTGGCACTCGATAATTTCAGGTAATTGAGGAGATTTCTCTGGAAAGCTTTCAAATCTCTTTCTAGGGACCCTGATCATGAGCTAAGACTTTAAAGCCTATTTGTCTCTTCTACACAGTTTACATACAGTTTACCAGTGTTCCTAGGGTGAACAGATAGCATGTGTGAAAAATCAGGACTGGGGTGAGGGGTAATAGGCACCTGTATAAGACACAGCCCTGAATACTGGGATTGTCCCTGTAAAATTGGGACATCTGATCACCCTAACTGTTCCCCAGCCAGTCTTCAAGCTCTAGAAGAGCTCTATGGGACTGAGTAGCTCGGGACTAGCTGGGTGACCTCGGACTGCTCCCTCTGTCTTAGGGCAGGTCTTCACTACGGGGCGGGGGGGTCGATTTAAGATACGCAAATTCAGCTCCGCGAATAGCGTAGCTGAATTCGACCTAATGGAGCCGACTTACCCCGCTGTGAGGACGGCGGCAAAATCGACCTCCGCGGCTCCCCGTCGACGGCGCTTACTCCCACCTCCGCTGGTGGAGTAAGAGTGTCGATTCGGGGATCGATTGTCGCGTCCCGACAAGACGCGATAATTCGATCCCCAAGAGATCGATTTCTACCCGCCGATTTAGGGGGTAGTGTAGACCTAGCCTTAGCAACTACACCTCTGCCCTAGCTAAAGAGGAGCTCTGGAAAAGAAGAGCTGCATGGGGGAGGTGAAGCTTCTGTCCTGCATAGTGATAAACAGAAGTGCAATCTCTCTGCAAGTGGGGGCTAGCTGGAGGAGTAGGGGGATCCATGCCTCTGTTTCCTATGGGTTGGCCAGCACTGAGGAAGTTGGCGGGCTGATTATCTTTTGGATAATTGAGATTCTTCATATGTATATGGTATGCATAAATTCTTTGTCGTGATATGTTAGATAAGACTTTTACATGTTTCCAAATGTAGAAAGTCTAATAAAATTTTGTATTTACAAGACCAGCTCTCCAAAATGAGCTCCTCTAGCCAAGGGTTTAGAACTGGGTTTACTGTTCCTTTTTTAAAGATAACCTGCATAAACTGGGTAGAGGAACATGATCTTCACAGTTGGTGCAGAATTCAAGTGTAGCATTACCAAATTTGTTAAACTTCTCATATAGAAATTTAAATGTTGTGAACGCAAAGTAGATAAAAATAATAATGAAAATGACTTTTATAATTTAAATCAGATTACTTGTTGCTACTTCTTTCTTCTGATTTCATAATATTAAATTGGATGTTTTGTACTTGTTTCTTTAATTATGATTAGTTTCATAATTTGTACTTGAATTTCAGATTTTACATAGAAATTTCACTTCTGTGCTGAAAAAGACAAATATAGGGCCTCATTAACATCTTTAATGTAAGCACTGCACAAACTCAAACACAAAATGGATAAGCAAATAGGCTTTGTTATATTTCCTACTAGCTCCACCTTCCGATAAATTAAACTTCCACAAGTCGAGAAAGCTGAAATGCTTTCTCTGTTCTATACTCTCCATAAGGATTTGAAGTAAGTGGGAATTGTGCTAAGTTACTTAGGTGCTTTTGAAAATTTTACCTTGAAGGGCCTAAATAAGAAGCCTAATTTGGGCTCTTAATTTAAAAAATTTGTACATGCATGGAAAAAAGTTCACAATAATGTTGTTAATGTATTGAAAGTTTAAATAACATTTTCATTGTTAACACTGAAGCAATTGTGTTTTGAAATGTCAAATTTAAGCGAAATTAAGAGAAATTTTTAAATAAAAATAGTGTTAGCCTCTGGTGCTGCAAATACTTATGTACATGTGTAACTTTAAGCACACTGATAGTAGTAGAACTATTCATATGAATGAAAGTCTGCATTTGCTGAAGTGTTTGCAGGATTAGGGTCTTAACGTTCAATGTTTTGTTTTTTGCCTATATCAGTTTTGTAAAATTCAGATAAGATATGCTACCAGTAGTGATATTTAAAAAGCAAACAAAACTGGCATCAATAATTTAGTTCATTGTAAATTTTAATATAAAGTTGCAATAGCACACATTTACAAATTAATTTTATAATTTTTTTAAAAAAAGCATTGATTTAAATCATGCTTTAAATTGACGCACTGATCAAAAGTAATCTGTTCTTCTGATGAGAAAGATACTTTCTCATGTGTATTTTCCAACTTTTGTATTGAGCTATGTCAGAATCTGAAATATACTCTTCATGATTGTGCAACATATATATGTATACACACACACACACACACACACACACACACACACACACACAGCTTAAAATCAAAGCACAATGGAAAGGATTAAGGATTAGTAGTGTATTGATGTTTCCACTGCTATCCATTTCATAATTTAAAACACAGCACTGAGGCAGTTGGGTGCATTCTCCTGAGATAGTGTATGCTGCACATTTCGGACAGTAAAGCATGAATAAGAAATTCATTTTCAACAAGTATGGAAGGATGGACACATTGCCTGTATTCATAGCTTTTTTCTTCGTATACCGCAGATTAGCAATTATGTATGAACTGTATCTTTGACACTACAAAATCATGAGATAAATCCTGATTTCCAAGTTGCTTGCGTATGGTTTTTTAACATTTCTTTGTTCTAGTGTGTGTCAAAATAGCTGTAAATGACAAACAATTAGGAAAGACAGTTAAATTTTCTTTCAGAACATCTGTGTGTTTTGGTCATATGTAAATTTAATTTAAGTTTCTTGACCCTGATAGTCAGGAACCTGGATTTAATATTCTACATTTGGACTTGCAGGACACTTCCTAGATAAAAGGAAGGATGTACTTTTCTCTATGTTAAAATTTAAAAAGGCAGAAAAAACTCTACAGAAACTTCGGAGCTGTAATTAGCCAAGTAAGATGGATTTCACTTAAGTGCCTGATAATGTGAGAATTTAATAAGTAAAGTATTGCTAACTCATATAATTTTATCTTTATCCTTGATACAGATGAGATAATTTGTGAAAACCTTTGGATCCTGTGAAATTCCAGGTCCCAACACCTGTTGCAATGAGTTGACTTTAGATCTGTAATTCCTCTTTTATTTTATTCTTTAAATTTAAAGGGTATTTTTAAATTACATTTTCCATTTCTCTCCAACTTTGCAGTTCAAGATTTAGCTGTATTTTTTGCTTAAACTTTTGACTGGCAGAACGGTGCAAAAGCAGAGGCATTAGTAGCAAAATTATTTAGACTATTCTTTACTATTCTATATAGTTCAAGATGTAAAACTTCTCTGCATAGCAAGTGGAAAAACAAAGACAAAACCAGGCTAAATTTACTACAGAGTGCCCATATTTTTGGATTTATAGACCAAGTAAATATGTACAGAAAAACTTTCCTGTGAGTTTTCGTTTTAAAGTGACTGTAAGAGGAGTGAATAAAAAAGATCTGGATTTCCACATGTTAAATCCAAATAATAACTGCATAATGAAAATATTATATATTCCTAAGAGTTCAGAATATTGATATTTTCTAAATAAAATGAACACTTGAACATGTTATACTGTGCACTTTTCCAAGTGTGGTAAATTCTATTAATCTTTCTAATGTCGGAGAATAACCAATTTTGACCTCCAGTTCTAAGTCTTGAGGTTGGTTTAGTAAACTGTGTTTGTGCATGTAAGTGAAAGGAGCTTTTGATTTGCTGCAGCTTAATCATAGTCATAAGTGACCTGGTATGCTTTTTAGCATACACTTTATAATTGCTGGATTTAGTTTTCTTTCTTTGTGTTTTTGTTGTCTTTTTTACCTATAATGTCAAAACACAATTATTTGGAGTGGGTATGTTCACTAATAGCAGTTTATCTCTGCGTGGTTTATAGACAAAGTTAAAAGCCAAACTATAATTACATCCATGTTTCTAACTTAGCAGCAAGCTAGGAAAGTGAAGTTGAAGTATGCCATGGATGTAGTGCATCCAGTGGGAATTACAGGGTAAAGTCATTGCTGTGCATTTTTTTGGTTTTAGAATAATTGTTACTTAAATTTGGCTTTGGGGGTTTTACCACTGTCTGTTGTGTTTATATGACCACATAAAGAGCAGTTAAGTTCTGAAGTCAAGTTTCTTGACTTCTTTTCTTTTTGTATTTATTTACCAGTTATCCTTTCACTTTCTTCTGACTCAGCAAAGTTGTAAATTACAGATAGCATGAATGTCATGCTGCTTCAGAAAGTTATGTGGAACCTATGGAGTTCTTAAGTGTGTGTGTGTGTGTGTGTGTGTGTGTGTAATTATGGCAATCATGTTGAACTTCCCAACTGACCATTTTAGCAACTGACTTATTTTCTAATTTGTTTGCAGTATTGTGGTAGCCGCGTTGGTCCCAGGATATTAGAGAGACAAGATGTGTAAGGTCAATTTTTTTATTGCACCAACTTCTGTTGGCGAAAGAGACAAAAGCTCGAAAGGTTGTCTCTTTCATCAAGAGAAGTTGGCTCAATAGAAGATATTACTTCACCCATTTTGTCTCTTTACTTTCTAATGTTCATTAACAGGATTCAAGTTAGCTAGCAGCATGTAAGTTTAAACACAAATATATTGACATAAACATCTGCCCTTTTTGTGACACTGATAATCCTGACATTTTGAATAATTCCTGTTGTGAGGCAGAGATGCATTTAAGCATCTAATGGAACTTACTATTTGGCAGTTAAGTTTAGACTTTCATTGAGCATTAAAAGGAGTGATGCTTTTTTATTTGTTTATTTTTCCACAGTCCTTGTAAATCATGGGCCTGTTAAATACTTTTTCTTAGTAAGACAGGTTTGAACTCAGAGTTTCAAAGTGGCTCTGAAGGCACATTATGTTTAATCGTCCAGAAACCAAAGAGATAACACAGAATATATGAAAATCACCCATTTTTAAAATTACAGCAATGCTTAGAGCTGTTCTAGGCACTGTACAGACACATAGTAAGAAATGAGTCCCTGCCCTGAAGAGCTTTCAATCTAAACAGACATGATAGACATATAGACAACAACGGGGGAGGAGAAACAAAGTACAGAGAGGCGAAGTGACTTGGCTAAAGTCATACAGCAGGTCAGTGTCAGAGATGGGAGTAAATCCCATAGTCCTGAATCACAGTCCAGGGCCCAATCAATTGGACTGTATTGCTGCATTTTTGACTTAGTGGAAGATGTGCCTGATCTTTGCACTAGACACTACGTTAATGTTTTTGTTTCTTTGAGACTTCCATATGTTTATTTTGTACAAATTCTATGTGATACTGTTATTTTGTGCTCCAACTTTTATAACACAATTAAGGCACAGTCATATCATAAGTGGGTTTCTCAACAGAGGACACACAGCCATGCTAATGAAGATTTTGTTTAAAAAAAACAACAACAAAAAACTGAGCTGACTTGTCTGACGGCTGGTCTACACTTAAAATTCTTCATGAGCACAGCTGTACCACTGTATCACTTCAGTGAAGGTGCTACTACGCCAGCATGAGAACTTCTCCCATTGGCATAGTTAATCCATCCCTGCGACATGGTTATACCAATATAGGTCTGGAGTGTAGACCAGGCCTGAGTCGCTCAGGGTGTGGATTTTTCACACCCCTGAGTGACATAGCTATACCAATGTACGTTTTTGTAGTGTAGACCAGGCCTGAGAAATTGTGCTAAGACATAGTTATCAGTAGTTGTGTTTAAACACAGTTATAGCTAGCATAGTTGTAATCTCAGTTTGGACAGGGCAATAGTGAATACAGTGTAAGTGCTTACTATACTAAGGTTCCAGCTACATATGCATTTCAAATGTGTTTTGCAATTGCGTTTTAGCATGGGTTAAAATTAGTTGTGACCAAACTGATTTATAGTGCAGTTTTGGTTGATTTTATAACATTGCTGATAGAACCAAACTATTATATAGTTCAAGGTCTCGGTTCTTACTTGGAAGGCACTAAATATCCTGGGTCCAACATATTGAAAAGTTCATCTAAAGCTTTGGGATGAGGATTTGAGTGTACATAGTATTTTCTCCTACCCTCTGTTCACATGGGTGGCTATTACTCATGTGAGTCAGTGGAATCACTTGTGTGAGTAAGGGTTGCAGGATTGGCCACATAGTGCTAGAATAGGTAATGCACAGCCGGAGCATCAGCGCATGTTAGCTTAATTGCTTTGTTCTTCCAGTACTTATAAATCACGGTATTTCAGCTGCAAGCTGCCAGCTACACTTTCTTTGAGTCAGTGGGGTCACCAGCTCTCTTTCTTTTGGTTCCTTTGTTATGATTATTTTTTTCCCTTGTAGTGAATAGTAAAATCTCAACAATAATCTCAGTGGTACAGTATCTTCAGGTTTGTAAATGTAGGTTTTTACTGGATGAATTTAAAATAACATTGGCAGTGCCACCATGTGTATTGATAGGAGGGACACTAGGTACTCTGATCTGACGCAGAGGGGAAACAGGCAGCAGATTTTTTAAACACAACTTATAATAATAATAATACTGAATAACAGGTAGAATAATATTTGTAGGCCAGGCTCAAAAGGCCAAAAAAACACTAGAGCACTCGTGATATAACCCAAGTAACATATCCACAGATTTAGCCTTTTCCTTTTGGTCATTTTGCCAAGGGTGTCTGATAAAGACTTTCCATTACATCCTCTTCTGACCCCTTTTTAAAAACCTTATGCCTAAGGCTGTAAGAAAGTTGTGATTTTTTGTTCAGAAGTTGCAGCCAGAGTTTGACACTGTAGTTCAAGGCTTGCAGCCTGCCTTCCAAATCAAGGCAGCAGCACAGAAAAGAAGCCATGTGGCCTGCTTGGTTCATGAAGGCAAACATGATGGAGGGGCAGCTGGGCCAAATTTGAGTGGCATTGTGACCCCGTGTGCCAGGTTGCAATGCCATATGCGCCGATCTGGCCTGACTGCCCCTCCATCAAGTTGCAATGTGTGTTAAAAGTTATGGGTTTCACAATAAAATTGCAGCCCATGATTTTCTTACAGCCTTACATATGATCATGTTTCAGTGTAAGTAGGTTTCTCCAAACCCTATGTCACAAAAAGGCTATTGCCTTTTGATAATTGCAACATTCCTAACAACCATTTCAGCTGGAAACCTAGTCGCATATCCAGAAGGCAGTTTCACCCTCTAACCTGCTTTTTCCTTAATGATAAGAGGGAGGGAAGAAAAGATTTATGGGTGGGGAACTTGTTCACTCTCATTAAAGGAGTGAATTTGATGGACTGCTTCCAGTCAACAGCTGGGTGCCCATTTGCATGGATTGGCAATATTCAACCCCAGTAATCACACAAGGCCATTTTGTACTGCCCCATTTCTTATTAGTAGTGGTACCTCATTCAGTTTGATCAGTGACATTTAAATTCACCAATCACACTGAGTTGTGCAAAACAAGGAATGGACATTACAACAATTCTCACCATCCCCATAACAAAACATTCACTTCCCCTACCCCCACTTGGTTATGGGCACATTCAATCTGAGAGTTTTTGATTATTGGGCAGAAAATGTATGGTAACATTACAGTATTTAGTAGGACAGCCTGAGAAGGCTGAGACTTGAATTTGGCATGATTTGATCATTTTAATCAAGAAAAATGATTACTTTTCACATGGTAGAAAACTATTTTCAAAATGGAAGGTTCTAGAACACTCAGTGTCATAGTAAAGACAGAAAATAATCAGTTGAATTCCCAAGCTAGTAGCTGATATTGATTCTTCTGAATTAATATTTGTCAGGGAATTTGGTATGGTCACTCTTTTTTGTGTCTGAAAAGAGAGACTCAGATTTAACCTATGTACCTTGTTAGCTATGTTATGACAAATAGCAGCAGCTGTATAAACTAATCTTTTTGTAGCTTTCACACATGGGACTCAATTAACAATGGGCCACTGTCAGTATCTAATCCTTTCTATCTTTTTTTTTTTTAAAGTGTTCTGGTTCCTGTGCACTTTTCCATGTGTGACTCAACTATTTTCCCTACCTATACACAGAAGAAAAGGCCAGACTCAAAATGGATTGAGCTTACTTGACATTATATAAATGATTTATAGAAAATTGTGGCACTCCTGTTTGCTTTCTTGGTAAATTCAGATTAAAATGAAATAGCTGTCACTTGCAAAGGCTGTAATAATCACAGAACCTAGAATTAGCTATGCTTTGGAATTCCTATAAACAGAGCTTTACAGTGCAGAGTATTAAGAGGATATAATAGCTCTGAGTATGTAATTGAAGCAGTTGGTGGTAAGGCAGAAGAGGCGCAGATTCTGCGAGTACCCATCATGATAAGCATGTGAATCCGTGGTATGTATTGTGCCATGCAAAAGTTTATTTTTATGTATGGCACAATCTGGGAATGAGACATTGAAATCACAAATAACTTTTGACCTCTTTAGTCAACTTCCGTATGTATATGTTGCCAGAAAGTGGAGGGGAAATTAGATGTGCCAGTACAATGGAGGAACTTTGAAGCTAGTGTTGTAGTGTTGGAATAACAGCGAACACAAGTGCAGGTTCCAGTTTAAATGTACTTGACATTTGAATTCTTGTCTGAAATTCTTGCTTTAGAGTTATCTAAAGAGGACATCTGAAATTCCAGTGGCTTCTACTCTGTGGCAAATGAACAAGAATGGATGACAAAAGGATATAAAGATAGAGCTCAAACAAGTTGTTAATTCTTTCTTTCACCTAGTAAGACTAATGAAAAGCTTAAATTACTAAATTCAGACTAGACCATTGTCACTACTTGCCAAATAGTACATGCTTGTGCATCTGTCTAACCCATATTTGAAAGCCACAAACAGAAGCACATAATTTGGCACAACACCAGAAACATGCCTCGGCACACTTCTGGTGAATCTTCCAAATTACTTATTGGTTCAAAAATTCTGTTTTGTGTGTGTGTATGTGTGTGTGTGTTTTGACTGCCTGGAGAAGTTTAAAAAGAATTCTGCCAGAAAAACATGTGCATTAGATTTGAATGTGAGATTTGATGATTTTGTATCAGTACTGATTCACAAGGAGTTCTGTTATCAGCAGGCAGCTTTCTGTTTTTATAGTCAAGGGATTTATAGAGTTTCTGCTACTTGAAAATGCCCCAAAAATTCATATAGAAGATTTTTTTAAAAAAATTGGCAGAGCTATGAAGAGCTACTTATTAGCCTGATTTTTTCTTTCAGTGCTGCTTTTTATCCTGTATCTTTACTTGTCTTTTATTGATTTTTTCCCCCAATAAACAGAGTGTCAGGGCAATACACTAAGTAGTGCACAGAATCACTCAAAAATGCAATACGAACTTCAGAGTGTTTCCCACAGTCAGGAAATTAGTCCTTTTTCTCTCATTGAAGCCATTAGTCCTTGGAGTCTGACATGTCTTCATTGTGAAATAAATTAAGGTATTTTAGCAGATAAATCTCACTGAGATTTGTGTGTAAATCCAAATGCATACATAATATATAGCACAGAATATATTAATGGTCACATTTTCCCTCGTGCTCCACCTTTACTTCAGAACTGAATAATCAAAAATTCTTCAGGAATAAGAGTGCCCACTTGGGAAGTTATTCTGGAATAACTATCCCAGAAAGGTTTCAGAGCAGCAGCCGTGTTCTTTATCCCAGAAAGCTATTTTGTTAAATTTCGAGTGTAGAAAAGCCCTCCGATTTGTGAATGCAAACTTCATTAGTACATGAAAATCACGTAGTTGCCTAGCTAACCTATTTGGTTATCCACACTTGAATACTATGGTGATGGACATTGTGTGAGAACCTGGTTAGAAATCTGTATTTTAGTATGCTCAAAACCTTAGACACATAAACATGGCTGACCAACATCTCAGATCTCATCTTCACCAAAGAATGAAAACAGTGTTGAAACAAAACTTCTGTCCTCAGCTGGGTTTCTCAAAAGGTATTTTTTGGTTTGGACATTACTCAGGCCCATTCTACCACAACAGAAACAGTCTATGATGTTTTTTCTTTCCTTCCTGCTTTGAATTCAGACCTCTTCTGCTGGACTGCTTCAGTACTGAACTTTCACCCTTGTTTACTCTTTCTCCATCTGACCTCAACAGAGGCCATCATCTTTATTATTTTTATTATTATTTTATGAATACCTACCTCTTACATAGCACTTTTCATCAGGATATATCTAAAGCGCTTTACAAAAGAGGTAAGTATCATTATCCCTATTCTAAGAGATGGGGAAAATGAAGCACAAAGTAACTTGCTCAAGATCACTCAGGCCAGTGATAGAGCAGGGAATAGAATCCAGGTCTCCTGGGTCCTAGTCTAGTGCTCTAGTCAATAGACCAAACCATCTCCCACACTAACTCTCTTTAGAGTGAGTGTCTCATTTCACTAATTTCTGGGAAGTTCAGCTGAATTGGATTTTCTGCCAGCAGAACTACTTGGCCTTCCTTCTAGGCTGCCAGAAGATCCTGTGTGCCAAATATACAGTCTTTTCTCTTCCGTCAGTTCCGCCTAGCCTTCTATTTCACATGCTGCTGGCTTTCCCCAGCAATATAGCAGTGGTCTAGCTGATACTGTGAGCCAATCTGTGCTACTAGATCAGAGGCCAGTGGGCTGAATCCAGTCTATTTGATGTATTTGTGTCGTGCACATGGAATATTTAGAATTTGCATAAGGTAAGCTTTCATTTTACATAAATCAATAATGAAAACAAGAAACAGAACAGAAAATATTACATGACTCAATCAAAAAATGTCTTGACATGATTTCTACCTTTCTCTTCTAAATACAGTAAATCTCTTCCCATCAGATCTGGTCACCATCATTTTTATTTTCTGAAATTAAGGGGAATTATCTATTAATGTCCTTGTCATTTGGCATATCTTCTCCGAAGTGCTGTCCAAGTTGATGTGATTTTGACAGCCCTGAGGAAGAAAGAGTGTGTTTAGCTCTCCATTACCAGTATGGTTTACTGCTGAAAATGTATTTAAGGGAAATATGTTTTCTCCATGGAATCCAGGACCTTGACTAACAGTGATTAATGATAAAACAAACAAACAAACAAACACCCCCCCCCAAAACACCTCTTTGATATCATCTCTGGGTCTTGTCCATCTTGGTGATGATAATTTCTAATGTACCTCAATGGCTAATTCTCCCGTTTTTCTGATTCCTAAAAATTCAGTTTTAATCCTTTACTTCCAGTGTTCTGCTGAGCTAAGTGTTCTGCTGAGCTAAGTGTATCAGTGTTTTATTTCTCATGTTGGCATGCACATAAAAATCTAGTAGATAATGCACTACCCCTAAATCTTTCAATTCCCCCCCCCCCCTAAACAATTGGAAATAATTTATTTAAGTCTCTGATAGTGTTTCCAAAGCAATTGGCTATGCTGTTGAAGCTCACAAATTCTCATGAACGTTTTCACATATCAAATCAAGAAAAACAGCTGGACAATGGTGGCATATATAAACTATTGGGAAAGAACAGAGTTTAAACAGCGAGACCAGTAGACTCCATCCATTTTTGGAGAAACAGGTCCTGTGTATCAGAGGAACATATACTGAAGATAAGCTAAAGTTCAAGGCCATCTAGCTCAATTGCCACAAGCTGGCAACAGACAAATGGGAAATCTTTGATCATTGGTCCACCAACAGGTGTTACTGTCTTGTTCTAAATTTCAAATAGGTATAGATAACATGATGGTATTAAGATTTTTTCTTAATAAGGCCATCAGTAGGCATGGAAAACAGACACCTTCTCCTTCCTGTGGACACATGTACTCTTGTATGCTTTTCCTCATTTCCTATCTTGCCCCAATGATTTGGAAAATACAGTAAGACCAAGCAGAGCATTTCTACTCTTGGCCTTGCATACCCATGGTTCTCAAGGCTTATAAATATATCAGTCTATAAACCCTGGGACTTCCAGATTTTCAAGTCTGCCCCACCACTACCCCCTTATCTACTCTCACCTTCGCAGATTTTATTTTACAGCCTGGAATTTGAGAGTTGGAGCCTTCCACAAAATAGATACTCCCTGGAACTGGTTAACATTTTGTTAAAACCTCAACTTCCAGAACATACAAAAGAATATGGAGGACTCCTTTAAGCTGGGGATCAGTACTCCGCTCTTGGGGTTGTTGAGCCAACATTTCTGGTATCAGCATTCATGTTTCCCATTTCTACATAATATTCAGATTCCCTGGTGATGTGTGAGGTGTGAGAATGTGAGTTGATTAGAATACAGAAGCTCCTAGGAGGCTCCAGGTGGCACTTCAACCTGGTTCCAAGGGCCTTCAGAGGAACCCCACTTTTTAACCTTCTAATGGAGGCCTCCCCATATTTCTTTCTATCTCCTTTTTTTATAGCTATTATTTTAGCTAGGAGAGCAAGTGAGTTGGGACAAATTGGTTTCCTTATTTGTAATTTGAAAAACGGACATCTGGTCACCCTACTGCTACAGCAGTCCAGCAGCAAAGAACAAAGTGTGTGTGGGGTAAAAACCCTAAGTTGCTTTAATTGTGGTGGAACAAGCTAGTCTACCCATGACTAATGTCCAGATTGGTGGATATAGCCATTGTGAGAAATAAAAAATACAGGTAAGGCAACTAATAGTCTCTTTGAATACCTAATATGGACAGAGCCAAAGAGTGTTTAAAGCAGGTTTTAAAAGATCCATGTCATCTATTCTGTTATTCATATCTGGTTTATTAATGGAGCCATGTAGAACTATACTTTTAACATGGTTTTCAAGCATTGCTCAGTATGTAATGAGGATGACACACAAGATCTTGTGTGCTCCAGTTTCTGCATTTAAGGTTTTGGATATGCTTAAAACTTGGATATGTGGGCACAATCTGTGTTTTAGTGTGTGCAAATCAGCTAATTGGCATCTACATTGTGCAGAGAAATGTATTTTAGACTCACATCTGGTTTCAGTAAGCTCAAAAGCTTTGACATGAAGACTTGCACATGCAGTTTTGGATGCAGGTCACTCTTGAAAATTTGGCCTAATTAAGATTTAATGAAACATTTTTTGATTTCCTGTTGGAAAATATAAAATAACCGAAGGAAAATCCTGGAAGCCATGCAGCCCCCACGCCCCCAAAATAGTGAAACTACTTCAGTTTACTGTGTAAGGATGTGGAGGAGTTGCTCAAGGGAGACTTCAGACACCTGCATGCTATCTATATTTGAGAAGCTTTACATGGAGGGGCCAAAATTGGAGTATTTGATGTAAAGGTCCAATGGCATTGCTAAGAATAGAATTTAGGAATCTTGACTTTGGTCTTTTATTTGACCCAATAGACAGTGCCTTTTCCAGTTACATTTTCTTGCAATGTGTCAATTAATTGCAGGCAGAATCAGGAGTAAAAAGTAGAAATGTGCATAGTAGTTAAACAGAAATTCAAAAAAGTTCTGCAATTCATACAGTTTTAAAAGTTATAGCAGCAGAAAAATGAATAAAAAACAAGTGAACTTATTTTTCTACATGTCAATAACTTAAAACCAGACAAATTGATTTCCCAGAGGAAATTTCTATTAAAAATAATAATAATTGGCTCATGGCCTAGGATTGTCTGTCATTTTATTTTATTCAAGAAGATGCATGTTGTGACTGATAATAAATTTAAGACACACATGCACAGACTTGTTTACAAGCTTTGTTAAATGTTTCAAGGGCTCCATTTCACTTTGCACACACTGGTTCAGGTACTAATACACACAGTACATTGTCAGAATTAAACCTTATCACCCAGTGGTCAGGAGTCAGGGTTCAGGGTACAATCCAAATGACTCTGTGTGGTCTTAAATCAGAGGCTTAAATTTCCTTGGTGAATTCCTGGCCCTACTGAAGTCAAAGCCAAAACTCCCATCGATTTCAATAGGGTCAAGATCTCACCCTCAGTGCCTCAGTTTTTCAATTTGTAAAATTGATATATGCCTACTTGCCGACCTCCCAGAGGTATTAAGGTTTAATTAATGTTTGTAAAACACTCTGAGGTACTCAGATAAAAGGCAGCAGTGGTCAATATCACAAAATCTGTAATTGTCAATGCTTTCCCACACTGTGGTATTGGAGATACTGCAGTATTACCTTAGACTTAAAATAGGAAATAACTGTGGTATTTCAGATACTGTGGTTTGGTAACTGTTAGTAAATTTTGAAGGTGATGTGTGTAGAAGTCCAAAAAAATTAAGAGCTAGATTTTCAAAAGTATTCAGTGCCAACCGTTGTTTCCATTATTCTCAATTAGAGCTGCTAGATGTGGATTTTTTTGAAAATCTGACCCTAAAATACTAATTTTAGGACAATAAAAATAAAGTATTTTCTTTTTTAAGCCTATTAATTTTAAAAGTAACATGTTCAATCTATTAGCTCAGCAATATAGGCTTGACTGTGTTGGCATTTCCAGGAGTCTGATTATCAAAATGAACCTCCATGTTTCTGGTGGCAGTTTTCTGCTCACAATAAATTGTGCTTACAGCTTTTCACCGTAAATGAATTGCCAGGAAAAGTCATGAATATAAAGCTGTGGACAAAATAGGCCATTCTGCCCATCTTCCCTGGAACTTGAGAAAGACAAAACATTTGCATACAAGTGGTGAATGCAGGCATTGCCCATTTCTTCCATACAGAGTGGAGCATACTGGTCTCACCGTTTCATGTTCCATATAGAACTTAGTGGCCACCTTCTCAGATCATATTAGAGCTTTGAATGTTGGGATGGGCCACAAATATAATTTAAAAATGAGGCTAGACCCCATTATACAACTCTGTAGGTCACATTTGGCCACCTCTGAAATAGACTGTAACAGCAACGAAAAAGCCATTGCAATCTGTTTTCATCTTTAATACACGAAATAAATTAAACCACCATAGGAGAGGCTCACACGTACATGAAATATCATTGCTTTTATGTTAGGTTTGTAGATAATGGAAACTTTTCACTTCTTAAACCAGTGGTTTTTAACCACTCTTACTTCAGTTTTGTCACTGATACCCTCCTTGCCTTAACAATGAGATTTTGTTAGCTGCCCCGCTGCCATTCAGCTGAACGCTATTGCAAGGCTTGAGCTTGGAACATTCCAAGCATTGTTGTTGGAATGCAGACAATTGAACTGATGGCATTGAGCACTGGCTGGTACAGCCCAAGTATTAGTTTGATAACTGGTAAAATGGTAAAACTGCCCCAAACATTTGAGAGCTACTGCTATTAATTACCACTTAAAAACTGATCCAGGTTGGTAGTCACCGGAAATGTCAACTGAAGACTGTTTGCTATCTTATGTGAAATGAGTTGATGGTTTCAATCTAGTTCCTAGTGGAGTGGTATTTGTTACAAAAAAGGACCATTGAAATGGTTGGTAATCTCAGCATAGAGACCCAGGAGTGAATTGGCATGGAAACTGAAGAAATCATATTACCCTTTGATGTGGTCCCTTTAGAAAACCACTGAGGCACTTTGACAGAATGGTGAGAGGAAACCTGAACTGCCAATGCCTGTGCATTACTTGCTCTGTAAATGGAGGATTTTAGTATGTCATTAGGCATGTTTTTTCAAAGCAGCCAAAGATTGAAACTCCAGAACATTCTTACCTCATCCATTGTGCCATAACTATTGCAGGGGTTTTGAAACAGTGGGGATATGTGCTGGAGTTGCTGAAATGCTTTGGCACAGTGAGGTAGGTTAAGGTAAATGTTTGCAGCACTAACTCTGATTGGCTTTTTGGGGGGTGGGGACTTGTTTTAATTGGCCTGAATCAGTTACTTTATATTATTTGTAGAAGACATTCTGTGATTAAATTTTTTGATATTTGCTACAGAGTAATATGAATCCAGCGTGTGCAATTTGCCATTTTCAGAGTGACACGTTTCCTCTGATCAAATCTAAATTTTCAAAGGTTACAAGAAATCAGTCACTGTAAATGTGACCCTCTGTACCTCAAAGTAGCACCCTGGAACCCCCATGTTCACCACTGTGATATTATTATGATATGTTTTGTACAAAGTATTCCTTGTGAGGTATCATTTTGTAAGTCTTGATCTGTTAAACAATAATAACTTGTTGGATTGTATGTACTATCATTGTATGTGAAATTATGAAGTATTATTATGTGTTACTGAAATATGTTGTGAGGTTGGAAACACCCACAACCAGCCTTTCAGTTACAACGAAGGAGTAGCCATCAGTAACCAGATGGTGTTAATAGCTCATCAACACACAAACCACTATCCTAACCACTTCTTGAAGGAGGCACGTATGCCAAGGGGGAGGACTAATCCACGTCACAGCAAAAATCTTTCCAGCAAGCTGGAAGAAAGTATAAAAGAGAGACATGACATTGCTTGGCCTCTTTCCCTCCCCCCCAACTCAACATCTGGAAGAATGTCTGGAGGACAAAGACTTTGAACTGGAAGGTAGTCCCAGCCTGTGTACTGAGTAACTGTAACATGCTTGTACCATCTATCAGGGAGAGAAAAGCTGTTTGAGTCAACTCTTGCTTAGACTAAAAGTTTAGGATTTAGAATGTGTGTTTACTTTTTATTATTCCTAAGGTAACTATCTCTGACCTTTATGCCTACCACTTACAATCACTTAAAATCTATCTTTATGTAGTTAATAAACCTGTTTTATATTTTACCTAAAACAGTGTGTTTTGGTTGAAGTTCTTGGGAAATCTCAGCTCAGTTTACAAAGCCTAGTGTGTGTCCATTCCACATTGAGGCACTGGCTAACTACTTAATGAACTTGCACTGTCCGAAGAGGCCTTGAACAGTGTAAGACAGTATGGTCCTGGGGTGTAAGGCTGGAGCTGGGGGGAATTGGCTGGAGTCTCTCTATATTGATGGTTCCTGAGTGACTGGGAAATTATTCATGTAACTCAGTTGTGTTTGTGTGTGTCCCGGCCTGTGGATGTCTGTGTAAGTGCAGTGCTTATCAGAGGTTTGTAGATTGACAGCAGCATCAAAGTGTCAGAGGCAGCCCAGGCTGGTGCATTTGGAGGGTGCAGTGGTCCCACAATCCAGGTTGCACCCCGAGGACCTCTCACAGTACACACAGCCTAAAAAAGGAAGAATGAAAGTTGCTTTGAAAGAGCTTCGCTTTTAAAATGAATAGCTGTGCAGAGGACAACAGCTGGATATAAAGATAAAGGAAAGGAAAGCAGTTCAGTACTGCTTAAAGAGATACATTTAGTTACAGCATGCTAAAAAAAGAGTTATTTTTTGCCTAAAGGATGGTTTGAAATACATAAATTGGCACTTTATAAATAACAATAAAAATCAAGGCAGGAGGACAGAGTCTTGAGACTTTTAGAAGAAGATTATGATAATATTATTACACTGATATGTTTCCTTTCAATTTTTATTAATTAATATCTAGAGAGGAAAATTTACCATAGAACATTTTTCTAGGTTTCTTTTGCCATATGTTAATATTATGTCTGCTTACAATATCTGTAAACAGGATTGGTTTTGGAGCTGATTGTTTGCTAATGAGCAGAATGTTGTCTTGATTTTTTTTTCTGATAAGCCACACAAGTCATAACTCCTTCTCCACACAAAACTCATATGTACTGTTGGTGTTCAGAGCACTTTCCCTGTAGATAAGATCTGGAATTCATGGTCTTATCTGTTAAATGTCATCAGAGGTGAAAAAAAGGCTGTTTCCCTGTGGCTAATTGTGGTGAAGTGCCACATTATGTTGTACTATAGTTAACAACTTCAGGGGCGCCAAGAACCTGTAGCTGTGCCTCTTGGGAGTGGGACTTTTCCTCTTTAGCTCAGCTCCAGGAAACTTGAACATTTGTGTTTTCAAGACCTCATAGGGAAGGAAGTAGGGGTGGAGATGTGTGTTGAGATTAAGTGGATATGAGAATTGCTGTGCTGTGTATGATCTAGGAACTGCAGAATTTTATGAGACACTCCTTCTGGCATCTACTTTGGTACTTTTCAAAGTACAATGGCAGTGGTGTTAAGTTGTGTGCAGAATTGTTTTGCATGTCAGGTTGGTATAGACCAAACTTTTCTGTACACCACTCCCTGCACTTTGGCATACATAACTTGTCTGTGTGTGCGCACGTGCAGGCGTGAACATACTGTCAAGTATTCTTCAGTTCTGTTTCTTTGGAATACATTGTCATTATTCATCATGGTAAAGGAATTTTATAATTGTGGGAACTAGTTATTAAAAAATAACTTGAAAAATATTTTAAGCAGTGCAGCATTAACTCTTCCCTTCCTCCTGTTGCATTTACAAGTAATACTCCTCTGACTTCATAATTTAGGGATATGAATACCATGCATTTGGTCACTTTAAGGAACAATACAGGTAAAGGAGCTGAAGTTCTGACAAGGATAGTATTTCGAGAATAAGGGAGAAGAAAGTTAAAAGTGGTTTATTGAAACTGGGATCCAGAATTACTATGCATTTTGTACTATAATGATTTCATTCAATCTTCTAACATCAAGCTACCAAGGGCCAAAGTCTGCTCTCATTTACAATGTTTTAAATTAGATTGACTGCTACACCAGTGTAACTGAGAGTAGAATTTAGCCCCAGATGGGTAGTGGAAGCCTCCAAAATGTGTACCAAAGGGCCAAAGTTAATAGCAATGATTTTTTGCTGTATTTAAATGCAACTGCAGGGTATTATCACTATTTATGCTATAAATGTTATGTTCTTTCCTTATTATAATAAATATACAGTACCTGTATAGTTTGATCTAGTTATTTGTTTTCAGATCAGTAAAAGTATACAAAACATCCATTTTCCCCACCTTCATCAAATAGTCCATTAGCTCAGACCAGAATCTTGAATGTGCCCTCTTCTTCCCCCGCCTGCTTCTTCCACAGTTCCCCTGCTACTTTTACATCCTGGAGAGAAGAAACCTTTATATACTGCCACCACAGGGCAGGAATGGGCTGCAGTTACTATGGTAGAACTGGTTGAGTGGCAAACAAAGAGCAGGAGTGTGGTGGGGAGAAGCATATTCATTTTTCCTGTCTACAGATCCGATCCTACTATGGAGTTTTGCCATAGGCTTTAATGGCTAGTCCCAAACGAAGATCATTCTTCAAAATGTGATGCACTTGAGAGGTCTGAATGTGATATGCATTTTTTCAGGCACTTAAAGCTGGGTAGAGAAACAGCCTGCCTGTGTGATGAATGCACTTCCCGTTCCTGCCTCATTCTGGTTCTTCAGTACTGACACATTCAAGTGATAGTCATTTATTTTGTAGGATGAATATGAGTCTTCTAGTTTGACGAAGGCAGTGTTGGGACTGCCATTTTAATGTTTAAGATATATAAATCCAGAGTAAATTTTGGGCTAAGTAACAAAATTGAATCAATCAACCAACCAAAAGAACTTATTTTGAGTAGAAAAATTATAGTTTAAAAAAAGTGTACTAAAAGTAAGGTTCGGCACTGGTTTCTCAATAATTAGCATACATAATACTTTAAAAATATGAAGAGCATAGAAGACCAGTATAGTCTTGTTTGAAAGTTAACTCTGCAACACTTTTTTCACTAGAAATAGAGCTAGAGGTCTTTATTTGCAAAGGGTGGTGGTTGCTACTCACACAATGAAAAATATGTACGGTACTTCATAAAGGGGAAAAGGGTATATGAGGTGATATCTCTTAGCAAGGAATACTCCATCTATTTTTCTGGTGGTACTTTTTGTATAACAACAAACTATTATCTTCAGTTCTAAACAGTAAACAATTATTTGTAGTTGATATAGTTCTTAAAGGTAAGCTCTTAATAAGAGAGGAATTATTCAGTTCTTTACGAATTAATTGTGTGCTATCCTGAGGTAAATGCTATTGATAAAAAATGACTGGGGACTCCTATAAATTGCATGTAAATACCTTTCTAGGGTTTTATTTGTTTGAGTTCCTAACATTTTGTTGTTCACTGAAGTTAAACACAATACATTAACACATAAAATGGTTCATTCACCTATTACTTAATTTTGATAAGAACCACATGTCTGAGAATTTTTAAAAATTAATTAGACATATGCTGTATTTCACTTCTAAGAACGTAGTTTCTAAGATGTAAATACATTGCCGTATCTTTTATAGTGGAAAATCATAAGCCTTTCCAGAAAAGTGCAGTAAAATATAACAAATGCATATGATAGCTGTAAATACCAGAAACATACATTTGGAAGATTAACAGGCAAATGCACGATTTAACCTTTTCACTTGAATTCATATTGTGATTAAAAGAAAAAAGCTGTCATCTACTAGAACTGTGGGATGACAGTATATTCAACATCTGAAAGAATGATTTGTATTTTTACTGTAGACTATTTTGTTTGCCATAATTCCCATTCCATTCTCCCCCTCATCTAATGTGTACAGTGCTGCAGAGATGTGTTTTGTAAGACAGTTTCTTCCCCCAATCTCTTCTTGGAAAAAATAATAATGCACATTTTTAAAAACGGAAAGGTGGAAGCTCTTGTCTTGTCTTGTCTTTTTGGGCCTCTTAGCCCGATTTTGTTGTTGTTGTTGTTGTTGTTCTAGTGTACAATGTGTTTATTTCTACATGTGACAAGTCTGCAGTCGTGTGTTCTTTCGGAGTTATAATGACTCAGATGTCATAATTAATTTGATGAGCAGGTGGGGGTTATTAGCCTTGTGCTTCACTTGCTAATAGCTGCACAGCTTTTCTAAAGTACTCTTTCAACTAAGGAGGCATTTCTTCACATAGAATAAACAGTGCAGCACAAAAGCCTCAGTTAGATAACTATCCATGGGTTTGAAAAGCTGCCAAGCAGATGTTGTTATTGGAGCTGGCCCAGACGAGATTGGGCAAGGCAGATGCTCGATGCTAGGGGGAGGAGGTTACTCAAAACCAAGATGCTTTCTCTGCAGTGGCTGGAAAATGTTGTGGGGGTGGGAGGTGTCTTCCCATAAACCAAATCCGTAGATAACTGGCCTCATGCTCATTCCTCAAGACCCACCCTTTAATTGTAAATAAATTAGGAGGGGAAAAAAAACCCTTCTCTTAATATCCATGTGGGAATGAAACTGAATGTTCGTCCAGCAGTCAGTGACTTCTGGTTTGCATTAGATCGGCTGTGTGCAATTTTTGAAGGGCCTAAGAGACTTTGCTTCATACCTATCAACATATGTAATGAACATGACTGCTCTGACATTTACCAGAACTCTTAGGTTCTGCTTTATTACTATAAATTAGGTTGTGCAAATTTAAGACAAAATGCTGTTTTGTTTCCTGTCACCTCCCAATATAATTTTTTCTGTTGAGGTTTTTCTTCTTACTAAAACATTACAAATATCAAGTATCAACCTAACTTTGTATTACTTTCTTTGCATCAGAAAACTCTCTTAAAAATCAAGTGGATTTTTGTGTGAGAGACAAGTAGATTGGACCAAAAATTAAGCTGATCTGTCTTGTGCCTGCAGTAGAATTTTTGTGTGTGTGATCCCGGGCTTTTTAGAACACATCTCTCTGTTTAGATTAAATTCTATAATCTCATTTTTCTCTGAGTTGATCTCAAGCCAATGGTCTGGGGATTTTATAGCCAAGGGATAATTTTTGATAATGGGCTATTAAAACACTTGGAGCTTCCATCCTGTCTTTCAAATCTATATCTGCACAGATTGTCTTTCTGGGGGGAAAAAATCTCTCACTTGGCAGCAAGCATTGGATTGTTTAGCATAAATGACATGAAGGCATTAGACACTGCTTACGCTAAACACAGCAGAAAAATTATAGCACGTGTCCAAGGTGACTAAACCATGTAAGGTGTGATATTGCTAACCCCTAACACCTACATTTTATTTGTTACCTGGAGTAGCAATTTGTTTTTTCTTCCTGAGTGGTGCACTCAGACAAAAGGGTTATCTCACAGTTTCCTTTACCATGGAAATATATTGGTTTATGGCAGCTGGACAGATCACATGACTTTCATCACCATTTACAATGTCCTTATTATTAAGTTAAAAATGACTATCTGAACAGAGGTCAGAAAGCACTGTTGTAAATAATGAATTTTCTTTGAAAATATATGTACATTGATTAATTTAATTAAGCATGGTTTCTGTTTACATCCTTCACTAATCTTTATTAACAAATAAAAACCAGCATTATTAAAAGCCCAACTCCCCCCCCCCCCCAATATTTACCAGTGGGTCATTCATTATCTTCTTCTCATGAGGATTTGATTTTCAGAGTCAAAATACTGAAAGACTGAAATGTTTCCAAATGATGATGAGCTCCAAAGTTATTCCTTTTACTCTCCACTTCATGAATGATCACGTAGCAGTAAAAGTCAGATTTTTAACATTGTTCAGAAGCCAGATATATAGAAGCATTAATGTAATCTAAAACGTGCTGTTGGATGGCATTAATGTTTTTGAACTTGGAATTCCATTTGTGATTTTTAGATATTGAAATTAATCCCTCTCTTTCTCGCACTTGTGTGTAAAGTGAATAAGTACTGACATACTAGATATACTTTAAATATAATTTTGCATTATTGCTGTCTTAATTAGTCAGTGCTTTTGAAAAGCTAAACTATGACTTTCTAGCTTCTGCCTTAGATATGGTCACAGGAATGTATGGCATAAGACAACAGCCTATGAACAGTATAATTCCAACTCTAGAACCCATTAAAAAAAGATTTTTCTCCTGAGGTCCTTGTCCAGTTTCACTCTGGCTTTTTTAGGCAAACTACTGGTGAATCAGTGAAAATTTTGTTTGAGAAAAAAATGACCAAAAAATAGTATTTGGACAACGATTTATATATGAAACTTTATAACTTACCAGATATTTGAAACACAGATCCTTGTTTTTTTCCTGCTGCTTTTTCAGCTTCATAGCCATGCTGTACATAATGATCCAATGGAAAAAATATTAAGTAAAAATGGGGATTGAATTAAATTAAAATACTTTTAAACATTCTCACGGGCACCAACATGATGGCTCAACAATGTTTTAAGCAAAAGCAATATACTCTAAAATTAATGTGAAGTAAAAAATTCCCACAACTGTAAAACTGAAACCCCTTTTTCAAGGGAGGCTTAGGTTGGACATTAGGAAAAATTTCCTAACTGCAGGGTGGTTAAGCACTGGAATAAATTGCCTAGGGAGGTTGTGGAATCTCCATCATTGAAGATTTTTAAGAGCCGGTTAGACAAACACCTGTCAGGAATGGTCTAGATAATTAGTCCTGCCACGAGTGCAGGGGACTTGTCTAGATGATCTCTCAAGGTCCCTTCCAGTTCTATGATTCTGTTCAAGATGGCTGCTGCTGTAAATGCTGTAACTCTGCAGTTGCCTTGAGAGAGATAAACAACAGCATGTGAAGTTGGTGAATCAATAAGGGGCACTTTTCCTTTTGACCTAACTACTGTAGTATGCCCTAGCTAGGACTAGGGGGGTCTGGGCTGCTGGAGCTGCATCTTTCAGGAGAGATCTAGAACAAAGATTCTGATCACAGATGATCATGAATAATTGTATGACACTTTTCACAAGAATAGGACAGTTAGCCTGATGTCCTGGCCCTTTTATGATATTTGATGTTTTCCTGAAAGCTCCAGCTCCTGGAGTCCTGTGACTACATAAAAATCTCAGCTTCAGTGGAAAAAAAGAGTAAATTTCTGGCTTTATAGTTGCAGATAAATGCTTGAAAACATGATTCCAAATAGGTGAAAACCAAGAAGGAAAAATAAAAGAAATCAAACATATTATTTAAAAACATCTTGTGATTTAAAGGGGGCTGCCTCATGATTTTTGAACCCTGGGAGTGGGGGTTGGGATAACTGAAGTTAAAATGGTCCAGCACTTTATTCCAAACTCAAGCCAAATCTAAACCAACTTTTTCTAAAGATGTAAAGTGCTTAATTGAACTTCTACAAACTTTTTTTTTCTTTTTCACTTTTTTCTGTGCTTCCTCTTTCCAGCTCGGGTGGGCAGTGCTGAAACACCACAAGTCAATTCATTCTGGTAGTATCTCTGGTCCAAATAGAGCCAGAAAATACTAGCCTATTTTTATGACATTTTCAGCCCAATCCTGCATACAGCATATTCTTAAGAGGCACAGACTAGCTGTCTAATTTAAGCTTTTGCCAGTATATTCATGTTGGTTTATGAGGAGTGACTTTCTGGAAAAATTTCCATATTGGCAAAAGCCCTAGTATAGATGCAGTTATACTGGCATAAAAGTGCTGTTGCTGGTATAGCTGCTCTGTGAATTGGAATAAGCTATAACAGCAAAAGGACTTTTTTGAGTCTACAGAGGAAAGGTTTACTAGTATAGCTATACCAGTAGTACTTTTCTAGTGTCGACTGGCTTCACATAAGTATAACTAAACCCCAAACCTTTTTTGCTTCTCCCATCACTAGTCACAGCTGCATCTCATCTCAAAGCATGGTGCTTCACTGTCATTGTGCTCCTATGTCAGTTGGGCGCTTTTGAAGATTCCTTATGATGATGATTTTGTAGTGTACTAGCTAATAATATACCATAAAACATAGTTAAAAATAATTAAGGGATGGCTCCTGAATGAGTGTGAAAGATTAGGGACGGCACAAGGAGCTTCCTCTCTGCCATGCAAAGGCTAACCGCTGTTGTAGCCCTGGCTCCCCTTTTGCATTAAAGTTTGCTAAGAGCTAGCACCTCTGTAGGCATTCGTATCTCCAAAAAGGAAGAGAAGCCACTAAGACAGGATGCAACCTGGAGCTCCATCTGGGCCAGAACAGTTCTGACCGACCCCTATTATAGGGTTGTGCTTGATGGAATATGTTGGCTCTTTGTCTTAATAATATGAAACCTCACTACAGAAATTGGCTATTAAATCTTTGCCATAGAAACTGCCATATTTTTTGAATTATTAAGTGTGTGACTTAGCTGGGTTTTACTGTACAGCATTCCCTTCTTACACTTTTAAAATGTTATAATGTAACTGCTGTTGTATGGTTGGCTCCCAACCAAAGTTCTGAAAAATGCATTTGCTGTGGCAAGTCAGATTACTGGCTGGTTGAGTACACTCTTCCGCCCAAGAAAGTCTTACTGGATAGCATGAGAATGAGGCTTCTGCAAAGCCTTCGGCACTCTGCTGGCTCTGTGTGACATTAGGCAGAGTATATTGAAAGGGGGCACCAAAGAAAGTATCCACCGCCATGGTTCTTCCTATGAAACAGTGGGGTCTAAGGGCTCTGTTTCTCCCTTGTGAAGGGGGAGTGCAGGTGTTTCTATTGCTAACTCCTCTCAGGTGCTGGTGCCTCAGATGTAGGAAGCAGAGTACCTATTACTCGTGAAAGTCCTAAAAAAATGCAACCATACCCCTCTGTCATGATTTTGGAGGGAGTAGGGGAAAGACAGAAAATGCAATAGGGTGTGAAATAAAGGCGCTTACTGCCCCCAAATCCCAAACACTTACAAAAAAGGAGGTGCATGGAGCCTTCCATTCCTTTCTAGGATGAGAGTATAAAGAGTGAATAAGTGAAATTTTCTCTCCCAGCAGACAGGCAGGAAGGGTAAGAGAAGGTGTTTCATCCTTTTTGGAAATAGAAATCAGGCCAATTTCAAAGATGGATCCCTGCATGGATGAGGCAATGTCACTGAACCATGTGAGGACCCATATCTGGTGCAGCCTGGGCTAGTAGGTGTAGTTCTCTGGTTGGCAGGGGTCCTTTGTTCCAAGTAAAGACTTTTGCTTCATGCATCTTGCTGTAATATGCAAAATTATATCTGAATTAAAGAAACAGACTCTTTCTTTCTAACTAGTTTGTTCATTTTTCATAGGTAGAGCTGATAGCGCTGATTGTAGTTCAAGTGGCTTTGAGCTTTCCATTATAAGTCCCCATTTTCAGTTGCTTATAACTTTGCCAGGCTTTAACCATTTCAGCTTGGGATAAGGAACTAGGGTGGGAGGAAGACTGGGATTTGGGCAGGGAGCCCTCAGTGGGAGAGTGGGCCTGGCTGGGCAAGGAGACTGAAACTGGGATGAAGAGTGGGGGATGGGAGTGGAGACTGGGACAAGGAGCTGGGGAAAAAACTGGCATAAAGACCCAGGGGAGACAGAGATGGGATAGGGACTGGGAGTGACAGGCTTGGGGGGAATGTGGGGAAGTGGTCTGTGACCACTAGAGACACTCCCCTTCAAAGCATGAAATGGAACCCAAGATTCCTGAGTCTTAACATTTCTCTGCTGTCATCAAATATATGTGAAATCCAATGGCAAAATGTGTGTCGTCCTCGTTTAGTGATTGGTTCACACAGTAGATAACAACTTCCTGCTGCTATTAGTTCCTATGGCAGCTCAAGTGACAGGGGTCTGTGCTGTGGATCTAAAGGTCCCAAACCTACTGAAGAACCATGTGGCTGTCAATATGATTACACGTGCTTTTTAAAAAAACCTTGGAAATTACATACAAAAGTATGTTAAAAGAATGCAAACTCAAGCATTCAAAAGTCAGGAAATGCCGGAATTAAAGTTGCCCATGCTCGACTTTGTAAACTTAATGTTCCTTTAACATAGTTTTCCCCTCTGGATAATATATAGAAAGCTGAAAGACAATGTTCATGGCTTAATTATGGAGAACCCTGGGCCTCACTGGGAGGTGTAGTGCCTAAATGGGGTTTCCTATATGCATTATGCTGGTAGAAGACATAGTGGGTATGTTGCAATGGTATTGGAATGATTAAGCATTGATATGAGACATCCCTCGAAAATTATTGCATTTTTCAAATACAATTAACATGAAAGGCCAACAACCCTAGGATTGCCAATCACTCAAAGGATAATAATCAAGGAAGAAAACTTGGACCATAACCTTAGCTGGTGTAGCTCCATTGACTTAAATGGGACTATACTGATTTACAGCAGAAAATGATTTGGCTTTTTGTGTCTGGGATTGTATTCTTGCTGTTATGAAATGCAAATGATTAAAAAAGTCATAAACATACTATATATATATTGACACTGGTATGACCATCACTGATAGTAAATCAAAAACTGATATTCCCTGTTGTGTCCAGAGTTCTACAGCCATTTCATATTATAAAGAATGCTAAGTTCCTAGTTGTATTTAAGACACTAATTCCTTTAAAGAATTTTGATAGCATCATAAACATTAAGAATGAGCTTGGTTTGTTTGCCTCCAGAACCCTGAGATATAATTGTATATATGTACTTCTTTGGAGAGAAGAATTGGTATATTAGCAAATACAACGGTTAAAATGTGTTTCTACTCTAAAAATTGAATATAGAACTGGCATAATAGATTCCTATGTTTGTGTCTTAATGATTTCCACATCAGATGGGCTCAGTTTACATGCAAAAAGATTTGTTTGTTTTTTTGTTTGTTTTTTCTATCTGTCAACTTGCAAACCTAGCCTGGGCACTGGAGATTTTGTTCCTTTTAACTTTATCATCATCAGTAACAGGTAGTCTGCAGGCTAAATTGTGCCCTAAGATGCAATTCTATTGCCTTGAGTCAATTTGTACTGGGGTAATTGGTTGGATGTTAATTAACAAACACTGCTGCTGCAAAAGAAGGAATAGAATCCATCTAACACACTCTTATCTGTGTTTGCTGATCATAGCTAGCAGGAGTAAAAAAACACCTTTAATCTCTAAAGTGAGCAGATATGTCCTTCATACACTGACAGAGGAGGTGTTTTGAGCAAGAAACTGCCATTTTTATGCAGTAAATCTTCAGCCAGTTTTTTAAAATGTCTCCGTAGTTAGTGACTTCTCATCTTTGTCTATATCGTAGGTACTCTCACCTCAGTTGGATAATATCCTCCATTTTATTTTATTCGTAGGTATTCTCAATTGACTGCAAAAATAGAAAACAGAATATATTCACACAAATATATGCATGTATAAATTTATACTGTGGGTATTTTTGTCTAGACACACTTTTGAACTGAATAGATGCAATCGTTCATTTTTCTTCACCATATTCACTCACATTTCTATATTTAGACTATATAGAAAGTGATATATCATTTGGGTCCTCCATTCTGCCAACACTGGGTTGAGTAGTACTTACAAACGAGACTGTTGTTGTAAGTATTCAGCATGAATTAGGGTGGCTGAATTGGTCCCTTGAGTTGACAGACAGTCTGGTCTCAGATTGTCATTAGGTAATATAATCATTTATACTGTAGTTTCAAGCGGGGTTCCAGTACCCTCCTGCCCGAATACATCTCATTTTAAACCCTCCATATTTTGTTACTGGGCACTTCAGTATTTGG
This sequence comes from Chrysemys picta bellii, assembly GCF_011386835.1. Classification (NCBI taxonomy): domain Eukaryota; kingdom Metazoa; phylum Chordata; order Testudines; family Emydidae; genus Chrysemys; species Chrysemys picta. The sequence continues at coordinate 106,063,806 of NC_088796.1, forward strand.
TCATAATTGTAACCTAGTTGATTTATTCCCCAATGTTAGTTTTAGCTGATAGAGATTTTTGGGAAGAACATTACCCAAGGTGAACCTATAACTTTTAGGCAGTGATATTGAGAATCATGACATGATAAAATATTCTGATTCAGCAGCTAGCAACATTAATAGGTTCAGCTTTGCATGTAAAATCCAGTATTTGAATTCATGCACATTTTCCCCCTCTCTGCTTGGAAGGATTGAAGTTTCTTTTTCTATAGGAGTAGAGCTGCTAATGGAGTCTTTTTCTATAGGAGTCTCACTTGCTGTATCTACATGGTGCATAAAATGAACTGTGACTCAGACTCACAATCATTTGTAGGAACCAACCAGTGGAGGGAATTGGCTCTGGAATTCTTCTAGTTCTTCTCATTTCCTCAGGAATCAGAATGTCATGTTTTTGCTCACCATGTGTCATATCTTTTGAAAGGGAAAACAAAATTTGTTAACGAAGTAGAGGAACTTTTGGGAAATACCACAGAGACATTTTCCTAGGTTGGTACTCCTGAAATATTCTGACATATTAGGTTGTGAGCAGTTTGCTGGTACCAGGAGGTTGTTGATGGCACCTTATTCCTCATTTGTATGTTTGGCCTTGCAAAGTTGGTGCAGAAACCTCTCTTGAGAGGCCTACATGTTCAAACCACATTGGAAGTCTCTAGAATATAAGGTTGGAAAAACTGACATATTTAGCCAAAAGAAGGAATTTAGTTTAAAGTCTATGTGAAGTATAGCATTGCAGTATAGAATAATGATACTAAAAAAAACCCCTTTTTTGGGGATAAGCATGCCAGATGTTTAAACAATATGGTAGGTTGTGTATATACTGCAGTTTTGAAAGACCTTGGGAAAAAAGTCATGTCTGAACCCCTACTGTTTAACAGTTTGAGACCCTTGACCTAGAAACAGTTTTAACAGATGTGTAGTTCAAGAGATATATGTTGATATCTTCCCCTTTCTCGGATATACATTTCTTGAAAATAGAAGATACTAATTCTTTTTAAATAATTTTTTCTTGTGCATTTTGTTAGGCAATGGTCATTAGAAGATTTAAAGGACCAGTTATAATGTCAGATGTGTTTCTTGGTTGTCTCTGGCACACAATCTGGAGTGGATTTTTCAAGGTGTACCCTAATTGTATGGAACAAAATGTGGAAAACAATCTTGCCTTGCCTCTGCCTGCCATACCAGTGTGGTGGTGCAGATTACCCAGCAGAGTGTACAGAAGGAGTTGTACTTGAGTTGTGCTTGAGTTAGCTGGCATTTACCCCTAGAGTCTTTGAACTTATCTAACTTCTGTGGTAATTCTGAGCCCCTATCCCTCCACTACTCTCTCCCTACCAGCTTTGATTCCAGCAACTCTAGTTCATTCCATAACTCAGGTCAGACAGAAATGATGTATTGCATCACAGCTGCCTTTTATGAAAGTGTTTATTTCATATCTGAAATGTTTTTATATACATTTGCTTGGCTATGACTTGCAGGAGGAGAAAGAAAAGCAGTTTTACTGGAGGCAAAACAGCCACCTGTGAAAACTAATTGTGTAGGTTGCGTTGTGCTGATATCTCTGGGAATGATCCATCAGGAAGAAAGTAAGTGTTCTTAATCTGCAAAGAGATTACCTGTATGCCAAAATGACCTGCTTTATCAAAGTGGAGATTGAAATATCCCATCAAATTGGTGGTGGTGTGTGTATCGGGGGGGGACGGGGGGGACAGGAGGGAGTTCCTGCAGAAGAAGGTGTCTCATTCCAGTAAATTGCATAGATAAATGAAAAATGACAAACGTGAGAGACTTCTACTAAATTGTCTCATTAAAGATTGTAATTTAATATGCACGGTATCCAGTTACTTTCAAACAAGAACTTCAGAGACAGGGCTGCTTTTCAATTTTCTCTTTGTTTCCTCAATAAGTTATGGCTTACGGTATTAAATTATGCCCCCAAACTCCTATTCTCAATCATCTCCCACAATATCTTGCTGTAAAGTGTTCAAGGGAAACAGGCTAAATGTATGGCACTGTAAGGCAAGTGAGTAGCTACCTTTTGGTCCATTGTTATTGTAGGTCTTTGAATAGCTGATGAGGAATTGTTAAAAGATCAGGGAAGCTGGTTACTACATATACACCAATAACTTAATTATTTCGCCACATGCTCTGCTCTTCAGTAGTAGCTACTCAGATGTGGGATTTGCTATTGGTCTTCTAGATGGCCATTTTCCAGACTGTAAGCTCATAGGGGCAGTTACTGGGTCTTCATATGTGTTTGTACATTGCATAGCAAGAGTGGTGACCAGATCTTGATTGGATCCTGTGGGTACTTTTGTAGTACAAATATTAAATTGGAAAGCCATGGTGCTGTGTCAAGTTAAGCTACCATGCAACAGGACAAGTTTAATTCCTGGCTTCAGCTGTTTAATTTTTCCAAGGTAATTTGAATTTTCCTCTCTCTGGTCTTGATGTCCCTGAGGGATGGACCAGTCTGAGAACTGACCCGGTTGTTTGTGTCAAAATGAAAACTTGCCATTAATACCATTACTGTGATTCCTGACCAGCTTGGCTGGCTGTAGAATCTGCAAGTGGGTCTCTGTTTTTTCTCAGAATTTCAAAAGGGGATACATGAAATCTGTCCATGAAAAAATGATGAAAAATTGTATTTTTGATTGTATGTGTGTATGGGATAGCTGGCTAATTTTTGTTCTTGCCGGGTCATTGCTATTTAAATTTAGTCAAAGCAGAACAGCCTATAGAAAACTGTGTATGTAAAAGTTGGTTCTCCCTGTGGTTCCTAACCAAGAAAATAAAAGAATTATTTTCACAACTTTGGTTTACGTTTCCTCTGGCAGAGATCACATGTTCCACTGGGTGGCCAGTCTCACTGTCTGAGACAGACTGCTCTATGAAGTACATACATTTAAACACTTCTTATTCTGCAAGGGATGTATAACCAGAAGAACCAAAACCAGAGTGACCTTGAAATTGGGAATTAACCCTTAGCATTATGCCAGTAATTACATTAATCTTATCTGAGGGACAGTGGACACACAGTAAGAAAGAGATGTTAAATCGACAGACTGCATACAGTATTGCTGTCTAACACATGAGCCATCTAAAGTCATATGAACAACTGCCAGTGACTGCAATGATGATCATGTTTCACCAGAAGATCTTGACGGGTTTTATAAACATCAGTGAATCTAATTATCTGCCCCTTTTGGTAGGTAGGTAAATTTAAGGCACAGAAAGACTTCTGATCCAAGATGATACTGAGTCGGAGACAGAGCTAGGAATAGAATCTAGAAGTCTTGAATCCCAGCTTCCTGCTTTAAGCCCTAGACAGACACTTCCTAGAGAACAGCCAAAACTGATCAAATATAATTAATTACTCATGAACTATGATATTAGTTGGTTAGTACACAGTGTATATACAATACCATGCCCTTCCCAGAATAGCAGACACCTCTGCCAAAGAGCATCCATCCTTATTTCATCGCTGGCATGTAACGTTCTTTTGTACATGTTAACATTACCACATAATGCTTCCGAAAAACAAAGCCAGTGGTAACAGCTTACTAGGGTACCGCCAGCCGAAATAATTTTTCATTTGAATGGCAAAGGCGACACAATGAAGCCCATGAAGCTCAATGATTTTTTATTTGCATAGTTCTTGAAAAATGTAGTTCATAAGGAAAATGTTTACAACCTTAATGTTTATCAGCCTTCTGCGTTCTTATGGCCTGTGATTCTTGACAGATTCTCTTGTGTTTACAATAACAGCTGCTTTATTTCAAATTAATACAAATGATTATCATACAGTCATATACAGGTACTGCCATATACTCTGTACTCTTAATATAGGGAAGGAACAGAATGGTCACTTGCTTTCAACAGTCTTGTGTGCTGAATGGGAAGAGGATGCTACCAATGCCAAAGAATGCAAGGAACAAACACCTGTTGTTTTTGGCTGAGGTGTCAGTGCCTATGCTGATTGCTGATTGAGTTTTAAAATATTTAACTCTAGATCATAATTCCATAAATGAATTACACTTAACTGAATAATGAATAATAACAAATTGTAAAGCTACTGGGATTTAGACCTGCTCTGGCAACCACCTATGATCCTACAGATGAAAAAAGTGTTTCTGAATTTTTGTAAGCAGAAATTGGCCCAGATCCTTGGGTTTGGCATACCTGTGCTGGGGGCATGACCCACAAGGTTTGGGGGCAGAGGTAGCGTTATACCACTTCTGTGCTTTCTGATCCAAGGCCTGTTTGGGGGCCAATTTAGTCTCTCTCTTGCGATCCACTTTGCTGGCTCATGACTGTGGTAGTGCGTTGCACTTCAGGGACACCTTCTCCTGTCTTTGGTCCACCCCTGACATGCATTGCGACCAGTAGATACAGAAGCAGGTGCACCTATTTTATGGCACCAAGGGATTCCCCTATATAATGAGACTTCCCCAGTTGCCTGAGCTGGCTGCTGGATTGTATCATGGCCCTTTGAATCATCTAGTTAGGTAATACTCAACTTGATTAAGGGGAGCAGAATTTGGGTTTTTGAAATTAATGTTACGTCCTCTTAAGGAACATTTTAGGGATACAGTATCCTTATACATTTCTTTCATTATATAATCACCATTCTACTACCCGACGGCTCATCTGAAACAAATTAACCCTCCCTGCTGAAGGTGGAAGCAAACACCACTATAGGTTTATCATAGAGAGGCCTGGGAATTACAAGTGGGTTTCTACTAATACATGTGTGCTTTATAAAGATGCTCAGCCTCTCCCTCATCATATCATCCTTTCTTTCTGTTGTCTTTTTCTCCGAGTCCAGCGATCTTTCATTCTAGAAAGTTTCTCTCCCTTTTAGCAGACAGAGAGCCAGATTCTGAGCTGATGTTCATTAGTGTAGCACCACCAACTTCAAATGATGATCGTGTCCAAAGAATCCGAATTCTATCAGTTGAATCTCCATCTCAAGGGAAGGATGTTAAAACGCCCAAAATATTTAAAAATTGAAAATAAATATTAGCCAGTGTCATAAATAACATTGCATTCCCCCCTGCCAATAGCTTATATACATACATAAGAGAGCATTAAAGTGAACTGTATATTCTAAGCTTTTGAAACGTCTCTCTGCATACACACACATACATAGGGAGAGAGATTTTATAAGATATTTAAAGTTTGTCAATCATTTTCAATATTCCTATTAGATAATCAAATCCCATGGCCAAATACACCTGGACTTCAACTCTTCATGCTCTTGATTGCTTAATGATTCAAGCCTACAACGCTGCATTGTTCTTGTTTTCATATAATCACGTTTTTTGACCTTTGTTTATATAAAACTGAAAACTGAAATATTGACATGTATAAACTTCCTTGAGAAAATACCAAACCAAAATGAATACAGATATTCTTATGTTCAGTGTTATAATTACATATAGCAGTATTATGCCCACTGCAGTTTTACTTTTTATTTGTACAATTCTAAATTAATATACAAATCTTTTGTCTTGTGTAACCACAGTTTGTAACTAAAACTAAGAGTTATGTGGTATGCATTCATGATATGGTTTTTGAAATAGAAAATGCCTTAAAGTAGGACTAATTATTTTTTCCCAGGCCAGTTAAAAAACATGATTTTATCTGGTAAAAAGGTAAATACCATTCCCTCTCTGATTTAACTACCATGTTAATGTTAGTTTAATTATTACAGGAGGCCTTAAGAGACCCCAAGAACACACAATAAAAAGGTGAGCCGCACTGTTTTGTGTGTGTAACCTCTTGAAGTTAAGTGCAGACCTCTCTGAGCTGATACCATTTGTTTGCATACCATTTGCAGTAACCTGAATGACTGGTTATTCTGGTCAGGAGAAAATAGCACTGACATCATGTGATTCTGGCAAAGTAAACCACATTGGAACTTGGCCTTTGAATACCCAAGGGGCTGGCAGCAATCTCAGGGGTTGGCTAGGAGCCCCATTGAGTTCACTAGTAATCAGTTGACTGCTGAGCTGGACAAGCTGCCCTAGTTTCTCTGACAAGCTCTGTCTAAAAGAATGATGGGCAGTCTGCCACTAGTGTTCTTTAGTGGAGTTACTGAAGATTAACTATTTAGCTGCTCAGCACCAGCTATGCTTCATTTTAAAATGACGTGCACCAGAGGGGACATTGTAAAGGATTCCACTTCTTTGTCTCACTTGTTGCATGATTTTATATTAAAAAATAAGTGTTTTTTCTTAAAAAAAAAAAAAAAAAAAAAGCCCTTCATTCTGAATTTCTGAAGAATGCCATTAGATTTGTTTTCCTTTGAAGCTCCTGAATGTTTATTTTATTTTATTTTTTAAACAAAATGCAACAATCTGCTAATTACTCAAACTGTAAGATCCTACAGAGCAGAAATCCCTGGAGAAGAGATATCACAAATGAAAAGTCAGCTCTTTGAAGGACCCTGAATATTTATTTTTATTCATTGTGACAGATGTACTCCTGTATATTTCTTCCAATAAAACTTTTGATGTGTCTTATATGTGAGATGAAAGGGGCGTTCAGTATAAAGGAAAAGTTGGGTGTGTGAATAGTTGAGAAAAGCCAGCTGTCAGAAACGTGGGGGCTGACTTGTGACTTGTTTGTCCATTAAGCCTTTGGCTGCCTGAAATTTAATGAATGGGTAAGGCTCCCCGGTAAAGGCCAAATTAATGAAACTGTGTGTAGTTGGTAGTACTATGACTTAGTAGAAATAGAAGTATGATCGTTTCCCAAAAAAACAACACAAATTCCTTCTAAAAGAGCATTGATGGAACAACTTTTTCTTGTAGCAGGTATGTTGAATAAAGCCTTGCTTGATGAGATTTCTTCCAAGGTAAACTCTGCTTTGTGTCTTTAAATATTAAAATGTGCCTATAGTTTCTGTGGATGGAGTTTTAAAAAGTGGAGTCTCACTGGTAAAATCACAATACTAAAGGCCTGATTGAAAGCCCATTGAAGTTAATGGGAATCTTTACTTCATCTTCAATGGACTTTGACTAATATAAACCCCACTTATGTTCTAATCTCTTTTTCTCTCTGTGTATATATAGACACAGGGCCAGATCCACAGCTGCTGTAAATTGATATAGCTCCTTTGGAGTAATTGGAACATAGACCTTTTACCATTAGTTGAGGATTTGGTCCATTATTTTGAAAACTGTTGTCCCCTGGGTTAAAAAAAAAAAAGGCAGTGGAATATAATGAGGGCAGACTGAGGGCATTATTGCCCACTGGAGGACATTCTTTCAACAGAGAAGGGTAATCAATCTCCCTTTAAACTAAAAATATTCTAGTTTTATGTGTTTTGTTGTATCCAAGTCCAGTGCTTCTCAAATGGTGGGTCCTGACCCACCAGTGGGTTGCAGGAAGGTTCTAGATGGGTCACTACATCCAGGGCCGGATTACCCCGTGACAGGACTCTGGCCAAGGCAAATATATACTTCTCTTGGTGGAGAGGAGAGCAGGCGCTCCCACACTCACCTCCCAGCAGCGGCTCCTATCTCATGGGGGTATCAGGAATGAAATGGTTAAACAGCCAAGAGGCAAGAGTGTAGAATTATTTTAGGTCAGGTAAGTACCCCACTGAATCTGTTTGGGAATCTTTGTGTGTGTGAGTGAGACAGAGAAAAAATGTGTGTGTGTGTGTGTGTGTGTATGTATGTATGTATAAGATATGCGTGCAGGGCCGGCTCTAGCTTTTTTGCTGCCCCAAGCAGCAAAAAAAAGCGCCGCCCCCCAGACCCCCGCCGAGTGCTGGGCCGCGCCGCCCCCCCCAACCGAGCGCTGCGCCGCCCCCCTGCAGAGTGCCGCCGGAACCCCCCCCAGAGCGCCGCCCCCCCGAGCCGCCCCCCCCACCGAGCGCCGCGCGCCGGAGCCCACCCGCCCCCCTGCGCCAAGCGCTGCCAGCACCCCCCCCCGAGTGCCGAGCCCCGCGACGCCCCCCGCCGCTGGAGCCCGCCCCCTGCCAAGCCCCGTGCTGCCCCCCAGCGCCGAGCCCCGCACTGCCAGAGCCCGCCCCCGTCCCCTGCCAAGCGCCGCCGGAACTCCCCTCCAGCACCGCGCCCGTGCCACCCCCTCGCCAAGCCCTGCGCAACCGGAGCCCGCCCCCCCCAGCGCCGCGCCGCCGGAGCGCCCCCCGCCGCCCCTTACCAGGTGCCGCCCCAAGCATGTGCTTGGGTGCCTGGTGCCTAGAGCCGGCCCTCTATGTGTGTGTATATGCACTTTTAAAAACCATTTTAATATCACTCCACCTTTAAACATAAACGTGGTTTTCAGGAAATCTCCAACACATGGAGCAGTGGTGTGTATGTGTGTGTGTATGGGCATAAATATTAAACAACATGTCTTAAATTAGATTTTTCAATCTGGGGTTCAGTAAGGAGTCATACTTGTATTTTGTAGGTTTTTGGAGAGATGCATGGTTAAGAGAACTGCACAATAATTCTTGAAGAGATATCGTCCCGTAATTGCTACCCTCTTATAAATGTGCCATCATGTATAATTCAGGAAAGAGAAAATTTATTGCATATGTTGGACTAATGTTGCAGTGTAAGTGCTGATTTATATATCCTATTTTAGTTATGCATTTCTAATTCTCAAGAGATAACTTTACTCAAATTTAAAAAAATCTTACAAGTTAATTCCTTTGCCAATGTCATTTTAAAGAATTGCCATTTGAATGCTCTCAGAGCCATTTCTTTATTGTTATAATATAGAAATATGTATATCATTATGCCTTCTCAGCTTGTGCTGTTTGATAGATTATCATGGTCCAGTAGATCTCTCCAAGAAGGTAATATATAGTTGCTTTAATATGTTTAGTTTTAGCTGATTGTGTCCTTTTATATGCCTCTTTTAGACTACACTGTCCAAAAAAGAAAATCCATGATAAGTTCCAGTAGGTTTTTGCTGACTCTAAAATATTATAATGATATGGAGAGGTAAAAGAAGTAAAAGGGAATTGAATTTCAAAGCACAGTTTTAATTCTGTTTTTAGATGTATTAAAAGAAACCTTTTTTGAAAATTTTAAATCAACTATATATTTATGTAAACACCGACACTGTAAAGGGACATCCGTCTAACTGATAGGGGGTGGAGAGGAGAAGTACTCTTTTTTATTTTTATTGTAGACCAGTTTGCTCTGGATTCATCTAGACTGTCTGGTTTTATTAAAACTTTGCTGTGTTTCATCAGTACGCCATTCATTTAGAATTAGTAAGTTCATGTTTGTGAATGACAGTTTGTCCAACTTTTGATTGCTACATTTCAGTATAGCCAATTGACAAAAGAGCATTTCAAACAATAATTTAAACATTTTCTTGAAATCCCCCCCCCCCTTTTTTTTTAAACCATGGGCATGAACTATGTAAAACAAATTCCCATGGAGTAACTGTATGTTGTAAGGTCTTTGACTGATACAGAATAATTGCTTTGTTGATTGTATACCCATGCATGATAAGATATGCATAAGAAGAAATCTGGTTCAGAAGTATAAATAATACTTATCTTTAAGCCAGCATCTGTCATCTGCTTCAGCAGACAGTGTTTTCTTTTATTCCTGCACAAAAAGAGCTGAAAGATTTATGGAGCAGCTTTGTTTGTGCTCCGTGATGCTTAATCAATTTTTATTAAATTCTAAATTAAAACTTGGCTTTCATCATAGTCTTCTTCCCCCCCCTCTACTCCCCCCCTCCCCTGATATCTCTGATGTATAGAGCAGGAGAGGGGATCTTGATAGCTTGGAAAGTTGATGCATAGGTGGGAGGGCTTCAATTCTGAACTCCCTGCACATTTTTCTTTCTGGGGGACTTCTGCTCATTTCTCTGAAGCCACACTGATATCTCTGTTTACATTGCAACATGCAGGAATGAAATTTAAAAAAAACCTTGGAGAAATTCAAATTTCTGGAACCCACTCTTCAGTATAATTATTAGTAATCATAATAACAAATCTCTTTCTAACAGTTGACTCTCTTATGGACATACAAAATGTGTGGTTCCACTACTAATGCTTAGTACTTAGAGTGCTTTTCAACTTCATAGCACTTTAAAATATTAACTAATCCTCCTTACACACAGAGATATGTAAATAAGTAGCATTATCTCCATTTTACAGATGAGGAAACTAAGGCAGAGCAGTTAGCAAGGTCACACAGTAAGTGGAAGAGGCAGTAATAGAATGCAGGAGCGCCTTATTTACAGTACTTTTCTAAGATCATATCTGTTTCTAATAATAAATAATGATGATTAATAATAAATACTTAGGACTTCTATAGCACATTTCATCCTCAGAGTTTAGAAGCATTAAATAAGTGATTACTTACAGGTCCTTCAGTGTGTCTCACTGCTCTACAGCCAAAATGCTTCTGAAATAAATGTAGTCAAACTTTACTAATTCTGGGTCACTGAGAATGAAAATAATGCTTAAAATTGTTGATTGGCTCTAGTTTTCAAGATATGCTATTGGGTCAGTATATACGACCCTTGACTTGGGAATGGGGGAGGATAAGTGAGTTATAAAGGGAAGGGATCTCAATTTAAACCAGAAATGACTAAAATACATCTTTGACTGGATCTATGAATAATTCTATGACTGGGTTTGGACAGTAGTTGCTTTTTAGGCAAAACAATGAATGATGCAATCTGAAGCTGGTATTGCATCATACATGATATGAATTGCATCATGTTATTCCTAGAAGTCATGGATGATGCAATCATAACGAAGCTTACATCACTCTGCTGAACAAATTGCCCTATATCAGCTCTAGAAATCATACAGTGTCGTGCTCTCTTATTTGTCAGTGTTTGATTTTGCAAAGGGCCACATTTCTGTTTAGCCAAAGTGAGCAGAGATGCCTCGTACTTGTGTGAACAGTGCAGATAACTTCTGCTATGTTTGTGGTAAAGTGACTTTTGCATCACAAAAGCGCAGTATAACCACTATGGTTAAGAAAGCCTATCACCTTTCTTTTGGCTGCAAAATTGGAGATCAGGACAAGAGGTGGGCCCCACACATATGCTGCAACACCTGTGCAAAAAATCTTCGCCAGTGGTTGAACAGGAAAAGGAAATGTCTTTTGCAGTGCCAATGATTTGGAGAGAGCCAACAGATCATACCAGCAATTGTTACTTCTGCATGGTGCCTCCAGTTGGGAAAGGTGTGTCAAAGAAGAAAAAGTGGACTGTGCATTATCCAAACATTCCATCAGCTATACGCCCAGTACCCCACGGAGAAGGACTGCCGGTTCCTGATGCACCAGAATCATTCTCACTTGAGTCAGACGAGGAAGAGGAAGAGGATGAAACTTCTGGTCCTGAACCATCAATGTCACAGGACCCACATTTTCTCCCATCCTCCTCCTCTGAACCACACCTCATAACACAAGGTGAACTGAATGACCTTGTCAGGGATTTGGAACTACCCAAGAGTAAGGCAGAGCTGTTGGGCTCCAGACTACAGCAGTGGAATCTCCTGGCAGGTGATGTTAGGGTTTCCATGTTCCGTGACTGTCAAAAGGATCTTGTCCCATTCTTCTTCATGGAAGGTGATCTTGTAGCCTGCAACAACATCAATGGTATGATGGCAGCCCTCAACATCGTTCACGATCCAGATGAGTGGAGACTGTTCATTGATTCATCGAAGACGAATCTTAAAGCTGTTTTACTGCATAATGGCAATGTTTTGCCATCAATTCCAGTTGGTCATGCAGTCCATATGAAGGAAACCTATGACAACATGAAACAACTTTTGAGGTGCATAAACTGTGACCAACATCAGTGGCAGCTTTGCGGCGATTTGAAGGTTGTTGCTCTCTTGCTTGGTCTGCAGACTGGATACACAAAGTACTGCTGTTTTCTCTGCGAATGGGATAGTCATGCAAGAGATTCCCACTACATCCAGAAAGATTGGCCACTCCGACAGTCATTGGAGCTTGGGAGGAAAAGTGTACAGCATCCACCACTTGTTGAATCAAGGAAGATTTTGTTACCACCCTTACATATCAAGCTGGGTCTGATGAAGAACTTTGTCAAGGCCATTGACAAAACACAAGCAGCTTTCAAGTACCTCCGTGGAAAATTTCCAAGGTTAAGTGAAGCTAAGATAAAGGAAGGTGTCTTTGTTGGTCCTCAGATTCGTGAACTTCTTCGAGATGATGCATTTGACCATGCACTGCGTGGCTAGGAAAAGACGGCATGGAAAGCCTTCCAGTTAGTGGCAATAAATTTTCTCGGAAACAAAAAGGCAGACAACTACAGGTTGTTGGTGGAAAACCTCCTCAAGGCATACAAAAGCCTTGGTTGCAACATGTCACTAAAGATACATTTTTTGCACTCTCATCTAGATTTTTTTCCACCGAACTGCAGAGCAGTGAGCGACGAGCACAGCGAGCGATTTCACCAGGACATTGCAACAATGGAGAAACACTATCAGGGCAAATGGAGCCCATCAATGCTTGCAGACTATTGCTGGACAGTGACAAGAGATGCTCCATTTAATGAACACAAGAGACAAGCCAAGAAGCACCGAGTGGACACTGAATAGGACTAAACTATGTACATCATAGTTTTTTGCCGTTTGTTTCATAATAAATTTTATTTATATAACCCTTTTGCTGATTTTTAAAGTGTTACATAAACAGGACAGGTGAAATATTACCATGTAAAGCAACCATAAACACATGAAAAGACCTAGGTTTACAATTTATGATTAAAACTCTACTATCTACACAATATACATCGACATAAAATGTAAAAACTTAAATATCTTAGAAACAGTAGCCAATCAGTTGTTTTAATTGTCATATTTGAATTCAGCATATCAAAATACATAATAAATAGCACATTTTATCTCAAAAATTGTAGACCAGTGAAATCTGCTATTGTTGTAAGTTTAGATTATTTAATAGGCAATTTTGCTTTTAGAGTTAGTCCATTGCTCAGTTTCATTTTAGTCAGTTTTTAAAATATATATTTAAAAAGTGTTATTAAGAGTACAAAGTCAATCTGAACTCAAATTTAGAACATGGCAGAATTAACCTTATTTCTGTCTCCTCGTACATACCTTGTTTGAAAAAGTATTCTTTTTCATATAATTTCATAAGTTTTTTTTTTAAAGAGCCTCCTCCCCCAAATTCATGAATTCCTAGACTTTAAGGCCAGAAGGGACCATTCGATCATGACCTCTTCTGTATTACTTCCTCAGTCTCACCCAGTTACTGTGTTGAGCCCAATAACTTATGCTGGACTAAAGCATAACTTGCGTTTACCATATCTAGATTGGAAGACATCAAGAGATGGAGAATCTACTACTTCCTCTGGTAGTTTGTTCCAATAGTTAATCACCCTCACTCTTTAAAAATGTGTGTTTTATTTCTAATTTGAATTTGTCTGTCTTTAGCTTCCAGCTATTGGTTCTTGTTACGCCTTTCTCTGCTGGATTAAAGAACCCTTTAGTTACAGGTATTTTCTTCCTGTGAAGGTACTTACAAACTGTAATGAAATCTCCTCTGTCTTCTTTGTGATAAGCTAAACAGTTGAAGACCTTTGAGGCTGAAACAATAAGGCATTTTGTCCAGTCCTTATTTTGTGGCTCTTTTCCAAACCCTCTCTAATTTGTCAACAGCCCTTTGAAAATGTGGACACCAGAATTGTATGTAGTATTCTAGCAATGTAGCCAGGTTCTTAGATTTGGCATATGGTTTCTGAAACAGTGTGGTGGAAGTTTGGGGTCTGCCATGTTAACAATCTGGAATTTATTTCTGGGTTATGTAACTTCTCAGTGGGGTCTGAGGCCTTAATCATTACTATCTTTTGGGGGGCTCACTACACCTTTCCCCTAGTATGGCATGTTGAAATCCCCTTTTGTTGTTGGAGCAACATGTTGTGATTGTTGCATGCACAGTGCTAATAGAATGTTGCCTATTTTAGCATCCAGCCTCTAGCAAGCTCTGTTTAGCAAAACAGTGACGGAAGTGTCATTTTTCAACATCTGACAGCTCAGCCCAGTCTGAATGGATTTTCTTGGAGATACCCTGCCCCCAGGACAATTCCCCTGCCAAATTTCAAGTTCCTCCTATAAATCATGGAAGAGTTAAAGTGCATTAAAAAGTAGGTTTTTTTAATGGAGTTTTAATCATCCTTACTATAGGAGTTGCTATAGTCGCTTTTAATAAACCTTTTCTTATTTTTACTTGATTACTTAGATAATGGTGTTTCTAGTGTCTAGAACAGAGGACTCGAGTCAGGAAATCTAGGTTCCATTCCTGTCTGTGCCACTAACTTGAGACCCAGTCCTGCAAATAGATCTTTGTGCCCATGTGGAGTTCCTCTGAAGTTATATCCACTTGTGGCCTTGTGGTTTGACATTGGCCAGTTACTTATTTTCTCCGTATCTTAGTTTCCCACCTGTGAAATGGAACTGGTAATATCTACACACCATTGATAAGCTTTCACAATTCTTCAGTGTATAAGAACAAAATATTATTGTATTAAAAAAATCTAAAATTTTGTAAATAACTGTACCATAGCAGAAACCTGGTTACATGAAGAATTACATTAGTGACCTCTCTGGGACAACTTTACTTAACAGATTCTTCATTCTGGGATTGTTATAGCCTCCTATTTGAAACCATTTGATTGAATGGCAACATGTGTTAGGAGGCCCGGTCTATAACATTCCTGGGGAGAAATAAAAGATGAATTGAATCTTTTATTCTATTAGTCTAGAAAGTGGAAATTTGATAGGAGACTAAAGAAATATCAACTTTGGTTTCTTCAAGGAAAGTTTACGAAAACATAATGTGTTCTTGAAGTCTCCAGTTCACAACAGACTAACTTTACATATTGTTTTGTTATCCTCAATTTAACAAGTAGCTGAATCACTAACTACATGTTAAGGTTTGCTGAAGAATGAATCTTCTAGAAACTGAAAAAGCTATTTGAAAATTCTCTATTCTGTTTGCGTGTTTTACTTTTAAGAAACATAACACACTGTGCATTAAGACCATGTGTGTAAGAATTCATAAATTGCCTATTTTGGGTTTCTGTGGAGAATCAGAGAAAATAATTCAGAGATAACTAGGCAGAGTGGAATAAATTATTAAAAAAAGGCAGCTCCGACACTTTCAATAGCAGTGTGTAACTATTAAGATGCCAGCTAGTTTTCTGCTGTATCCTTTTGCCTTCTTTTTCTGTTTGAAATGCTGATGTTACCAGTTCTGAACATATTCACAACAGGTTTAGAAGTAGCAGCAGATGAAGGGAGGAAAACCCCAGTAACTTAGAAAAGAGTACAAGCAGAGAAAAGTTGTCACTGAAATTTTAAAATGAAAGCAGGATGAAACATGATGTACAACAGAGCTTTCGTGATACAGTGCAACTGATTTCTGGCTTCATTATTTCACAACTCTGTTATACTGTCCATTGCCAATGTTACTTTTTGCTGGATAGATCGCAATACAGATCTGGTAAGTTTGTGTCTTCTTCATGTGGAGTAAATTTAGAGTAGATGAACTGAGTCTTTGGAGCCAGTGCCAAATGAGGTGGTGATGATGGCTAAAGAGGGTTGGCGTTGGGGAGTGCTTCTGGCAGGAGTACAACACATACTGTATCATGCTTTTGACCATGGTGCTTTAGACACACTGCCAAGTGTTTGTAACGAGATAGTGCTGTTACTGTACTTTGCTTTTAACTTTTCTTCTTCACAGACTACATTTCCTTTTTGTTTTATAAACTGTGCATTGCATAGTTTTTTGTATCTTTCTAAACAATTCAAACTGCTGAGATTTTGGATAAGTATGACATAGTCTCATACAATTTCCTCTTTGCTTTATACTCTGTTAAGTGATGACTAATAAAATCTATTTGCATCATTTAAAGTATGATGCACTTTGATGGTAATTAGCATTTTTTTTGTCTCCATCACTGTAGGCTTTCAAAGGGGAGTATTATACATATGAAATTTGATCACAGAGCTGTATGACCATGTGTAGAGATTTAGATTGTATATTATAGATAGGTTTGGCAGACTTAGATTTTTATTTTTGTAATAATTTTGATGGATAATATCAATGTTTATTTTTAAGCATTTAAATTTTTTTTTATTGATTTAAATTTTCACAGTTGGATGAAATTATGGGTGGTGTCACACTAAGGGGCCAAGACAATTTTTTAATGACAGCAGACAATTGAGATTCAAAAAATTAAAGCTTTATAATAATTAAAACACAAATTGTCAAGATCACATGTCAAAATATACAAAGTAAATATCCTTAAATCAAATTCTCAAGTTCTCAAGCAGTATTTTTCTTACTTTGCCTATCTATAAATTTCAGATATTATTGATGGAGAGTTTTTTTGATGGTTTGTTTCATTGGGTTGATTGTGACTGAAATAAAAAAGTAGTGTTAAATTTTTCAATTAAAGATGGAATTTGAGCTCTTTGTTTTTGTGTGAAGAATATATAACTAAGACTTTTTCATAAAATGCAAAAAATGCATTTTAAATTTGCATAAATATTATAGAAACATAGAAAAAGCATCCTTATTTGAAAACATAAGGACGTAAGAACATAAGAACGGCCATACTGGGTCAGACCAAAGGTCTATTTAGCCCAGTATCCTGTCTTCTGACAGTGGCCAATGCCAGGTGCCCCAGAGGGAATCAACAGAACAGGTAATCATCAAGTGATCCATCCCCTGTCGCCCATTCCCAGCTTCTGGCAAATAGAGGCTGAGACACCATCCCTGCCCATCCCTGGGCATTGATGGACCTATCCTCCATGAATTCATCTATTTTTTTAGCCCTGTTATAGTCTTGGCATTCACAACGTCCTCTGGCAAGGAGTTCCACAGCTTGACTGTGCGTTGTGTGAAAAAAATACTTCCTTTTGTTTGTTTTAAACCTGCTGCCTATTAATTCATTTGATGCCTGCTAGTTCTTGTGTTATGAGAAGGAGTAAATAACACTTCCTTATTTACTTTCTCCACACCAGTCATGATTTTATAGACCTCTATCAGATCCCCCCTTAGTCGCCTCTTTTCCCAGCTGAAAAATCCCAGTCTTATTAATTTCTCCTCATACAGCAGCCATTCCATACCCCTAATAATTTTTGTTGCCCTTTTCTGAACCTTTTCCAAGTCCAATATATCTTTTTTGAGATGGGGCAACCACATCTGCATGCAGTATTCAAGATGTGTGCGTACAATGGATTTATATAGAGGCAATATGATATTTTCTGTCTTATTATCTATCCCTTTCTTAATGATTCCCAATATTCTGTTCTCTTTTTTGACTGCTGCTGCACACTGAGTGGATGTTTATATGTGTAGTTGGAATTATGTTTTCCGATGTGCATTACTTTGCATTTATCAACATTGAATTTCATCTGCCATTTTGTTGCCCAGTCACCCGGTTTTGAGAGATCCTTTTGTAGCTCTTTGCAGTCTGCCTGAGACTTAACTATCTTGAGTAATTTTGTATCATATGCAAATTTTGCCTCCTCACTGTTTACCCATTTTTCCAGATCATTTATGAATATGTTGAATAGGACTGGGCCCAGTACAGACCCCTAGGGTATACCACTATTTACCTCTCTCCATTCTGAAAACTGACCATTTATTCCTACCCTTTGTTTCCTATCTTTTAACCAGTTAACAATCCATGAACGAACCTTCTTTCTTATCCCATGACCGCTTACTTTGCTTAAGGGCCATTGGTGAGGGACCTTGTCAAAGGATTTCTGAAAATCTAAATATACTATATCCATTGGATCCCCCTTGTCCACCTGCTTGTTGACCCCTCAAAGAATTCTAGTAGATTGGTAAGTCATGATTTCTCTTTACAAAAACCATGTTGACTGTTCCCCAACAAATTATGTTAATCTATGTGTCTGACAATTTTGTTCTTTACTATAGTTTCAACCAGGTACTGAAGTCAGGTGTACAGACCTGTAATTGCTGGGATCTCCTCTGGAGCCTTTTTAAAAAATTGACGTCTCATTAGCTATCCTCCAGTCATTTGGTACAGAAGCTGATTTAAATGACAGGTTACAGACTACAGTTAGTAGTCCTGCAATTTCACATTTGAGTTTTTTCAGAACTCTTGGGTGAAAACTGTCTGGTCCTGGTGATTTGTTACTGTTTAGTTTATCAATTTGTTCCAAAACCTCCTCTAATGACACCTCAATCTGGGATAGTTTCTCAGATTTGTCACAACAAGAAATTACTCTTATGGATATAGAGTGAAACTTCACAAGTTGTGTGGTAAATGGTATATATGGGAACACTTCCAAAAGAATAACAATGACATTATTTTTATAACTAGCAATATTGCTATAAAACTGGACTTTATCATATCTCTGAGAATATCCAATAAAACAAACTAACATTATTATAAAAGTTAAAGTATACCTTGCTAAATATTTTAGCTCATCTCTTCTTATTTACTCAGGTTAATCTTATTAGAGTATACTGTAGGACATTGTAGTGTTACTATACTAGATTGTAATATTTCTTGTGATCACTATTTGGGTCAAATCTTGATAACTTATGGTCACTAAAGATACCCCTTTGAACCTTTCACAAGGTGAAATTACACTAATTAGGAGTGTTTTTAACTCCACAGTTTTGGCTAAATTCCTATTTGGTAACTATATTCTGCCTTCCTAAATTATCCTGAAGTTTCCATTGGATAGTTTTCTTCACTATCTGTGTTTAACTCCTGTGTGGAGTTACTGTACGACGTTAAACAGCTGTTGTGTTCCAGCTGGATTTCAGTGGTGAGTGAAAAGATTTTTGCTCATATAAAAATGGCTGAGCGCTTTTGGAATCTTCCTAAATAAAATGCAAGATGGTTTCATTAGCAAAGGCAAGACTTCCAACAACAGATTTTTTAAAAAAATGAATATATTAAACATTTTGGTGTGTGACTGGTAGTGTACCTTACCCGCATGTTATAATAGAGCTCTTGTAACTTGAATTCTATCACTGCTTATTGACATTTATAACAGCATAGTTTTCTGCTCATAACAGCAGTATAGAAGGTTTGGAACATGGTTTTAACAGCTCTTCCATTGTTTCTTTATGTTTTATGTTTTGGCATGAAGGTATCTCCTGGACCATTTAAAAAAAAATGTGCTGACAAATAGGTAAAAGTGAAGGTATCTCCTAGACCATTTTTTTAAAATGTGCTGACAAATAGGTAAAAGTATAGTTATCATGGAGCAGCACCCTAGTGAATTATTATTGCATAGAACCTCCTATGGTCTTACTGTATCCAACAAGGTAGTGCAGGATTTTCAAGCACAGTAGTGGTTATCGAGTTCTTTATTGGAATGTGTCAAGTTAGATTTCCTTGCAAGAGTAGTTTTCCTTGTAAAAGTAAAGGTCACTGAGTCACCTTGCAAATTTGAACTCCCCTTTCATGGTCTCTTCCCCACAACAACGTCTTTCTAATAACAAAGCTGTGTAATGTAGCATTGCAGTAGTAGGATACTTTGTCACCACAAGTGGATTTCCTGCTGGTGAGTATATGTTATATAGAGCAAGAGTTTGGGAAGTAAAGAGAGACCTTAGGGACCAAGGATCTCTCTTGAGTAAAGCATTTATCTGCACAGTCTGTAGTGTTTATCTACCCTTTTTCTGTTGCAACAGTGAAGAATAGATACCAAGTTCCAAAGTACTGACTCATATGGCTACAATGAAGAACTAGGATACAGCCATTTCCTACCTTTGTTTGGAAATGAACTGACTTGGCCTGGCGGATGCAGGCCCTCAGCTGCCGAGCTTCGTGGAAGGAAATGCTTTTGGTCTTTATTGAGTATTGGATGCTGTTTAGCAGTTGCTTTCTACTTGGCATGTGGCAAGCATTGTGTAAAATGCTTTAGTATAAGTTCATATGCACTATAGCCATCTGAGGCCTTACCGTGATTACATTACACTTCAGGAAAGCTAAATGGTTGTTAGAAAAGTGCAATTAGTTGGGTAATTATAATAGGAACACTATGCACTTACATAATATCTTTCATTTGAGGATCTCAAATATTAAGTAAGCTTCACAATACACCTTTGAGGAAGGGAAATATTGTCATAACCATTTTAAAGACAGATGAAATGAAACACAGACCAACTTAAAAGATTTGCCTAAGGTCACACTGCAGTTCAGTGGCAGAACTAGAAATAGACTCAGAGTGCTGCTCTGACTGCTAAACCACAGCCTACTGTTTGTGTCAAAGATCCCAGAAAAGAGGATACATTTGCATAGAGTGGGAATGAATGTATTTTAAAAAACAAAACAATAACCCCTAGTAAAATAAAGTAATAAAGCGCTAAAAGGAAAAGGTTGTTGTGTATTTATCATTAGTCCTGAAATTCACTGAAATTTGGTCCAGTGTTTATTCTGGGCGCTTTTATGAAAGATTCTTCCAACTTTTTATTTATCAGTACTAGAGACAATTGTGTTAGTTTTTTATGCTGTTTAATCTGTGTAGTTTAGTGGTTTATTGTACAATTCAAAGACAGTCTGTACTAATAAGTGTACCATATGCACTATTCTTTTTCTTAAATAAGCCTTGTTGGCATTTTCAACTAGTGTTAGTGAAGAAAAGAAAAAAGAATATAATCCTGGAAGCACTCCAGAGAGGGGTTGGGAAACAACCTAGGGACAAATGCTCCTGCTTGGAATATAGTGCCAAATAGTTCTTCTGGGGTTTTTTTTTGTTTTGTTTTTTGGCTTTTTAAAAAAAAGTTTTTAAAGCCAAAATTAAACACAGTAGAGTTTACTGTTTGCTAATCACCATGTGTTTACTTCCTCTTCCAAAACTGAAGTTGCCAACCAATACATTTCCTACCCAGTGCTATGAATCTGTCCAAATAAACATGGGATGTAGTAAAACAGTGACACCATATGAAAATACATTCTCATTCATTAAGCAGAGTCCAAAAATTCCTGTGGAATGTAACAGTAACAGAAAAATGTGTATCCTGTGGCCTATTCAGCATATAAAAAACCATAAAAATATATGTATGTATGTATATATACAGTGAAATGTATGATGCTCTGAACTGAATAATTTAAAAATATAAAAAAACCTGTCCTGTTGATCTGAAGGTATGAACATTGATTAGTTTGTATCCATCTCCATCTATAATCCTAGTAGGCTGATGCATTTTGGGTAATTTGTAGCTTCATGTTAATTAGTAAAGCAAGCAGCTTGTATAACTCAAATAATCAATTTTAATTGCTATCATTAAAGGTTACCAATATGTTTCTTAAATTGAATTTTAAAAGTGCTTCTTTTGGAGATCACAGATGCACGCAGAGAAGATAGATGGGAAATACTGAAGTTGCAGTGAACAGTCTTTATCTGCATGATTGGCTAAAGTTGGGAGAAACAAACATATTTACACATTTACAATAGAAATATCATACCAAACAGCTGTATATCACCTTTCACCCAGAAGGATCCAAAACATTTTACAAAATATCCAACCTTGGTCTGTGGTAGAGTTCTCAGTGATGCCAACAGGAGGTGCACATGTGAATCAAGCATAGTATTCAGCCCTTATGATTGATTCACTTCTCTGAAATGGAGCCATCTCTGGGTTGGAACATGGAAGTTGTCCTATACTAGCAATACTGCACAACAATCTTCAGATGAATCAGCCAATGAAAACTGCAAAGGAGATTTGCAGAATGCATGGAAATTGGCCATGGTTTTTGATATTAACAATCCCTATTATTCAACAACAAATAGTACATGCCTCTGTTTTGGATGTCATTTGAAGGAGGGGAGTTCCAGTAGCTACCTACTGATTCAGATGGAAGAGGGCTTCCCACTAAATCCATCAGTACAACTTCCTGCAGCACTTGGCTTTTCCTTGGAAGTTTCCCTTCCAGGTACAACACTGCTTAATCTGGGAGATAGGATAAGATTGCAGCACAAAATGAAATTTTGGTTGTAGGCATGTGTTGTGTGTACAGCTGCACAGGGCTTTATGGTTTTGATATTCCAGTTCCTTTAGACTCAGTCCTCAGAGGGCAGGAAGAAGTCCAGACATCCCAAAGGAAGCCCAAAACTCCTTGAATTTCCCTAGCTACCCCTCAGTGGCAAGTGAACCAATTCCCTTTTCCTTTTAGCAGACTTTCTACCTTTTTTCCACATGAATATGTCATGCAAGCATGCCTAGAGCCTGGAACATTTAATATCACTTGGAGGCTTGCAAAACCTAGGGCCAGCCATGCAAAGAGATAGGGCTGGCATTGTCAAATTGTAGGTAGGGTACTTTACAGCACGTATACTATATGAGCTGAGTTCATACTCTTTCTTATAAATTGCACTTTCATGAGAGCTGTAGTTACTTCTTCAAAGAAATGGTTAATGTTCATAACTTTAAATTCTTTATTTACTCACTAATGTTTAAGTTAAAAGAAGTGTTTCTCTCATGGTGGTGAAGATACCCTTCAGAATGTTTACTTCTGCACGGTTGTCTTGCTAGATCTTCAGCCATTTAGGTTGAAACAATAGCAACAAGCATTGTGAACGTTCGCCAGTCCTCTTGAGATTTTGAAGCTCAAACTTTGAACCTTACTAATTATCTTTTGGATGCCAAACAGTTAACCATTTCGCTATTAGTCAGACAGCTAACATGCTTGCTCAGTGTAGATCAGTGCATAGTGCTTGTCACACCTGATGTAACCTACATTCCTTTGAATGTGAATTCCATAGGACTAAGGTTTTCAGGTTTTGAATACGTAATACATAAAATATTCTTTCAGTTGTTTGGATAATTTAAATGTTCCCTGATTTCTAAAGGATAGTAGTTTTAGTTGGAATACTGTTTATCAAAGGTTTTCACAGAAAACTTTTTCCAGCAGAGAACGCTTAAAGCAGTTTAACCCTTAGAACACTGGTGTTTCCAACTCTACCAGCCAAATTAATGCTTAAGAAGGTCTCTGTGTATTTGTATTTGGTGGGGATTCTCTATTATTTCTCTTCAAAGAGTTAATAAGGTAACAAATATTCTTAAATGGCCATATTTGTTTTTTATGTTAATATCTGGCATTAGTTAAAATAAAATTTGAGGTCAGGCAGAATATGAAGCAAGAAACATCTTGAAAAATAATTTTACAGAAATACCATATTTCCCTCATACCCCTCCTTAGCTGAATTATATTAAGGTCTGGAGGACACAATGAGGATCAGGGCTCCTTTGTGCTAGGCACTGTACAAATGCATAGTGAGGCACAGTTTAATTTAGGACAAGATGCAGTAAGGTGGTGTAGCAAGCAGAGAGAACGAGGACAAAGGTAATAATTCTAGGAGTTTGTGACTCTGAAGTCTGACTATATGCACAGTTTACTGGGCTTAAGTCATTCAGAGATATTAAGAGGTAAATAAAGACAAAATATTGTGTAATCCCTGCTGGTCACTTATCTTGCCACAAACTTGCTGATTTTGGAAGACAAATCCCCACAGTTATTGCCAGAATTCCCTATAGGTTTCCATTATGCCTACTCATGAGTATTAGGATGATGTAGGATGCTAAAGCATTTAACTCTCCCCTATCCCTCCAGCCCTAGTGGGCATGCACTCACTTATGGATAAATAATACTCCTTTTATGGATCTTTAGAAAGCGTATTTTTAAAAAATAGTCTTATTTTAAAGTTAATAATTCAGTTTCTTTCTCTGTTCCTCCAAAGATAGTTTTTGATAAACTAGAATATTTTCCATGTGAGAATTTCAATTGCTGGAGAAATATAAATGGTCAACAAGTGGGCATAAAATTTGAGCCGTTGGCAACAGATGAATCAGTTAAGTGGATTAAGGTTATTGTGGAGGGCTGTGGTCCTTTAGCTAATTTCAGAAACACTACTTATTCCTTGACTCAATTTGTCTTGCAAAGGAGTCATTTTTATTGGATAGAGTAGGAGCATGTAGGCCCTGATTCAGGAAAGCATTATTCTTGAGGACACCATTAAGTGCTCAAAATCCATTGAACTCAGGTTAAGCACATGCATAAGTGTTGTCCTGTCTTACCGGGATGAATAGCAGGTGCTTAAGTGATTTCGTAAATGGAGGACGCAGTTATTTGTTGAAGTGAACAAAGAATTGGAGGAGGATGTTCTGTGTCATAAGAATTTTCATACCAGATTGGACCAGTGTTCCATGTGGGCCAGCGTCATGTCTTTGATAGTAACCAATACCATGGAAGGTGCAAAAAAAATCCGGAATATATAGAATAACTTGCCCATAGAGGATGTAGCTTCCTAAGCTCAGACAATTAGTGGTTTTCTTTTGCTCTTTAGCAGGAGTTTATATACTTTGTCTTAGTGAGAAAGCAGTTTAATTTGCTGAGGAAGAGTTTTCACTTTCCTTCAAGAAATTTTGTAAATGTATTGCCTTGCTACTCACAGAGCTTACACTTCCCAATTGGTCTTGCTGCTTATCAGTGCAGCTTAGAAAACTAAGTGAAGTACAACAAATTGTAAAGCTGAAAGCAGAAGAGATGCTCTGTATAATAATATTTTAGTAACTCATAGTAACTACTAGAAATCTTTAAAAATGTTTTTTTAGACTTTTAGCCACTACACCAAAAATTGATTATTGTTACTAATCTGGCAACAATCTGCATACATTAGAGTGCTTTATTGATAGCTTTCACACTTTTCATATTATGCAAAAGATCTCTGTGCTTTAATGTAGTGCTGTTTGAAACAGTAATATGTTAAAGCTCACTAGGGAACCTTTAGTGCACACCAGCAGGATCTATGTGTACCAATTCATATGCAACACATTAGTGTTCTCTAGAAATCACATCTCTGTAGAGAGCATTACCCCACCCTGTAGACAAGCCCTCGGTCACATAATTCATTCCCAACAGTACTGTATGTAATAGTAATACATAATAATGCTTATTTCCTTTATATAGCATTTCTCATGCATAGATCTCAAAGCATTTTATAAAGGTTTCTACTTCTTTAGATGTTGTCTGAAATTTTACTTCCATCCCTTCCTTTGAAAAAAGTTAACACAGTCTTAGGGCTAGTCTACACTACCCGCCCGGATCGACCGGTAGAAATCGATCTTCCGGGGATCGATTTATCGCGTCTCATCTAGACGGATAAATCGATCCCTGAATCAACGTGCGTACTCCCACCTCGTCAGGAGGCGTAAGCGCCGTCGACAGGGGATCCGCGGCGGTCGATTTGCCGCCGTCCTCACAGCGGGGTAAGTCGAATAGGATACGTCAAATTCATCTACGCTATTTGCGTAGCTGAATTTGTGTATCTTAAATCGACCCTCCCCCCAGTGTAGACCTAGCCTTAGAGAGCTCACTGTCAGAAAGTCTTTTCTGAAATCTACACTCAAGATTCCTTTTCAAAGTTTCACCCTGTTACTTCAGGTTGCTGTATGTATCATGCTGCACAATTCCTCTTCTACCTTGTGTTTGTACTTTTCAAATATTTGTGCACAGTTATGAAATCATCACTGTATCTTCCCTTGCAGTACAGTTTGTAGGCTTAAAATTTTCAAATTCTGTTTTATTCATAATCTGTAATGTAATTTGTGGTTGTATATATTTCCCTCTTCAAACTTCTATACAGCAAGTGACATTACAAGTTTTGCCTTGAAGTCTAGAAACGTTTTTCAAGAGGAAATGATATTTCTGAATCATAACTGGCATATTTAAAAAGAACTAGGATTGCTGTGTGTAGAGTTTGGTGAGGACCGTGGCAAGCACAGAGTTAAGCAAGTGACCAGTTTCTGCTGAACTGAACATTCAGTGTTGCAGGATCCTTAATCCCTAAACAGATGCTTTACCACAGTCTCATTATAGTTCAGAAGTGGCTCTTGTATGAGAAGATGCAGCCATGCAGAAACAGCACAAACACGATTGACTTTCCTACCACTGCTTGCTGCTATTGCTTCAGAATGAATTCTTACTTTAATTTTACACCCATAACCTGTTCATTCTTTATCTAGATTTTCCGTTTTGTTTTTGAATTCATTTAATATAATGTATCTCAAAGGGCTTCATTATGAACTGCTTATGAACTTTCTTTCAAATATGAGTGTTTTGTTATTATTAGAGAAGACTTCTTTTACTTCATGCAGTTTTTCAACCACATCATGGCATTTAAAATTCTTTTAAGTCCTGTAATACTATATTTTGCGAACAAGAGAAGGGGAAAGAGAGATTTTCATTCTTGCTTTTATTAACCCATTCTTGTTTTAGTCAGGAAAAGAAAGGTTTTTTTGTTTCTCAGAATTGAAGATCTGCCAGCTTGTAAAGTATTCCTTTTTCATGTGAGGGAGATTAAGTTGGCATTTTATGCAGTTCTCTTGTATGCACCTTCATGTCTTGTCATAAGGCATATAATTACTGCACTTTACCATCAGCAATCATTCTTAAGTTAAAACCTGTTATAAACCTCTCATTAATAAAAATCCGACAGGGAAGGTAGAAAGTACACCTTCAAAAGAAATCCAATTGTTAAGGGAGTTAATCTTTTCATTGCACAATAGATGAAGAGTAAATAATTTTCACTTAGGGGTTTTCTTTACATACAGTCAAAATAGTTTGTGACAACAGATCTGGTACCAAGGTTGCATAAACACTGTCTTTTATTCAAGTGGGATTGGTCTTCCTGATCTGTGCCAGTTCTCTGTCAGATTCAAACAAGGCACGTCTTTTTTCAATATATAGAGCTAGATCATGGGTTCCCACTTCATCCTCATCGCATTGCTCCTGTGGTGCAAATAGGTAAGAGCTGTCCTAGTAGGGCAGATGTGGTTGCTTTTTGCATAGTGGATGATGTGAAAGCCATCATATACAGCTCTACTCCATCTGCTTATGGCCCCATTAGGGTAAGGGGAATATCAGGTGCAAGGATTTAGGGAGAGAAAAATGGAACGTGTCCAGACCATTCTATGGCCTACAGAATGACCGTAGAGGGGTCTGTTCCAGCTGGCCCTAGCCCTGTGAATTCGATGTGAGGTGTAAGCCATCTATTACCCCTGCCCCCCTTCAGGTGTGCCGCTGAGGATCCAAGCTCTTGTTTGAAATACACATTCTTTACAGTCAGTCCCATCAAACAAGGACCAGCCAAAAAGATGGCAGATAGAGCAAACCAATATCTTTTATTCTGTCTCAAAACCTTTGCAGTGTATTCAAATAGTAATAAAAAGTTCTGATATTGTTCATTAGACTAATTGTCTTTCAGTATGTGTTAAACTTAACTGTAGGTATTTAAAATATTAACTCTGGAGCATTTTTATTTTAAAGTGTAGTCGGCTATGAAAAGTGACTGTAACTTTGTTGTAGTACTGTTGGCATTCATGTTTGTACCTCAATGACTTGCAGATCAAACTTGCTCAGTTACAGGTGAAAAAAGATTGCCAGTACTGCAATCTGAACTGCCGGTCCTGCAAATTGAATGGGGGATCTGAGAGCTGTGTTATGTTCTTTCTGGGTCATACATCGTTACGGGTAATAAAGATTCTGCAGGCCAGATCCCAACTATGATGATGCAGGTTAGGGCACAATTTTGCCCTGCTGCAGGGATTTAGTTACACACTGTGTTGATGACGTTCAAACCATAAGAGGATCAGCTTAGTCTCCTATAACTGTGTTGGCTCTGCAATGCCAACAGGAGTAAAAAGTACTCAAAACAATCTGGGGTGGAATTTTCAAAAGTGCTCACTGTTGGTCTAACTTAGCTTCTGTTGAATTCAGTGGTAAAACTTTCATTGCCTTTAAGGGGAACACAGTTAGGTCAAACCTGAGTGCTTTTCAAAATCCTGCCCTTGATCACTAAAGTCTGCAGATCTATATGATTCTGAATAGTCAGGGAGTAGATTTGTTGAGTAAGACATTCCCAGTTTTACCCAATTACTTTACAGGGTATAATCACACATTAATGGGATAACAATAGAAGAAAAAATTGTTTTGAATTTTCAGTCAGTTTTTTCAGTAAGTATTTTCTCACTTACAAGAATGACTGCACCATAACTAAAGGTGGGGCAAAAGTTGTCTGGGCTTACCCAAAGAAGGCAGCTCTGCTTTGTGGTTGGTTGTGGGGGAAGGGGGACGGAGGAAGGTCAGAAACTGCTGCAAAAGATGCTTTGCAGCAGTGACTCCCACCTCCCCCTTTTCCCCCCCAGGGATGTGCATAAAGGTACGAAACCTGGGTGGGGCAAGTCTCTATGTCCAAGCAGCAAAAAAGTGTCCATGTATTCAGGTGAGCAGGCTGTGTGCATTAATGAGGCAGTCAGCTAAGATTTGCAGCAAATGGTCAGTGATGTTTCTGAGGTTTTCTCTACAGCATTACAACGCTTCAAAGGTACAAGGTCACCTAAAAACAGGATGTTTTCTTCCACCTAACACAAGGGATGGCGGTAATGCTGATCCCGAGGATGAGTGTAATCTAAACCACACAGAGGTTGGGGAAATGGGGGCAGAGATGGTATCTGGCCTTCCAGCCTGGCAAAGGGTGGCAGTTGCAGGGGCCACAGCCAGGTGCAGGTACCGTGCTCAATCAGTCACTCAGCGAGTTCACCTAAGGGGAACAAGAGTCAGCTGATTGGGGCATTAAATACTCTGGGCTCAGGAGTGGAAGGTCGAGAAACCTGGGCAGATCCACCTAAAGGTGGCACCTTCAGTGGGGATCACTGACAGTATTACACAGCTGCTGCAAGCTAATTTGCATTTACAACAGCAGCTTCAGGCAGCTAGATGTGAGGGGTCTGCACAGGGTGACAGGGTAGGCCCAGCATGGGCTCAGGTTTCAGCAGCTGGACAAGGAAGGGCCACATGGCAACTCATCGGCCATCAGGGCATGTAACCGCAGGGGACAGGGTAGACACTCCTGAGGGGGCCTATGGGGGAACAGGGCTCTGCAGTACGGTTATGCCGGGATAGCTTACCCAATGAGAGTTCACCTACTTAGGGCAACTAAATATTGAATTCACTCAAAGGCAAATTTGTGCATGTAATATCCATATGGCACGGGAAGGTGTTCACAGACAGTAAACATGGACAAGGCAAGCAAAACAGCGGCCTGCCCAAGAGGCCAATGGTGCCCAGAACATGAAAATATTTGGGAGGCTGCCCTCATCATTTAGGTGGGCGTTATGGTACAGGCCTACCCAGACAGCAGCCCAGCCTTTGTTAATTATACGAATATAATTAGGCAGGTACCCAATATGTTTGGGGGCTCCGTTAAGGGCGGTTGCTGCAGTACCAGATCAAGAAGAATGGAGCTGCTGGTGCCCCTTGACAATCACACATGGGACAGTGGGTTCTTTCTCCCCAGTAGGGCTGCTAGCCAAGAGACCATTGGCAGATGTCTGGGAACCCCACAGGGTTGCAGGGGAGGCAGCCAAGCAAATGGCTGGCGCCTCCTTGTGGCGGTTCAGTGCAGGTACTCCATAGGGAGGGCAGCCAGTGACCAGATAAATGGCCTGGTAAAGGACTTAAAAGGAGGTCCTGAATAAAGGAACAGAACGAGGGAGGGGGTTTGGGGACTCCTATGACTGGCACACCAGGCCCCCTCCGTTCTCATAGCCCTCCCAAACCCTCTCACGAGGCTGGTGCATGGTAAGGTCCAAGCCATGGGTCGGCTGGGGGACCTGGATGGAAACAAAGTGGGGGCTGGTGGAAGCCCTGGAGAATTGATTTGAATAAGCATGGGATTAAACAATGGGGGACTGTTGAAAGCCCCAGATAATTGATTTAAATAAGCATGTACTGTACACTTTATCTGCCGGGTAGTCCCAGACATCTATATAATAAAGTTGCGGCCTGATTAAAACCCATAACAAGTCTCCTGTCCTTCTTGTGGTATACCCAGACAACTTCTCTAGAGCTGTGGTAACAGCTTGTACAGGTGTAGTTTAAAGGTACCTCATTTTAGGAACATGCCTACTAGAAGATATCCATTCTGTACTTCCTCAAAAATGATTAGTTTTTTAAAACTACTTTTTCACAGAAGCTAGATTCTAAATAGGGCTGAATTGGGCTAAAACTCATTTCTCTGAGGTTTACAATATAATCATGATGCAAGATTCTAAATAAATTAGTGTTTCCAGAATCCCTTAGTAAGTGCCAAACCACAAGCATTCCCCTCTCCCTTTTTTAAGGCCTCCTTCAGAAGATATAGATGTCATCTGGAATGTTGCCCAAAACAAGGATGCACTTCAAAAACAAAAAAGTACAGTAATTTTCAACTCACATAAAGGTAACTAATGTTAACTAAAATAATTAGAATAGAAAGTTACATTGTAACTTTCACTTTTCTCATATTAAAATCTGTGGAGGGGTGTGTTGGTTACAATCCCAACTTGGCAAGAATTTAGGTGTGGGAGACACTTAGCATTATAGGAGTAATTTGGGGTTGCAGGATTGTACCATGGGCACTCAATGCTGATCTGAAGTTTGCCCAGTTTTATCTCCCTAAACAGCATAGTATTCTGTGCCATCAAGGATTGATAGTGAGGTGAAGAATGCTAACAGAATTAGGACAATATGTTCCCTAGGATTTGTGTGGTACATATCTTCGGATCATGAAACAACTTACAGCTAAATAAATAAATAAAAACGGCACCACTAGCTCTTCTGCAGGCTCTTGCGCTCTAATTGGTAGGCTGCCGTATCATGTACCAAAATGTAGTTGTCACTCCTACATAATATCCACCTTTGTACTTAGAAACACTTGAGGATACAGCTTGTTTGCAGTTTATCAGCTAAGTGGCTTGCCACCTATCTCCATCGTCCACAGCAACTATTGTGCATAGTGGCATTTACTAGCAGTAAGTGGGTGCTTGCACTTGTGAATCATACAAAATCTGGGGGACAGTTATTTCCTACAATATCTTTATGAATATCGACAAGCCTCTGACAGCTGGCTGTGTATGTAAGAGGTATGGTTAATGTAAGAACAGTTTATGTGTGCATTCTATGTTGTGGCAGTTTGGGATGTGTGGGAGGACTGGATAACTTTCCAGTGACTGCCAAATGACCTACAGTTCTGGTAGGAGAAGTTACTGCAAACTTTGCAGCCTCAGCTGCTGTGGCAATTATAAGGGATATCAACCCTCATGGTTCTAAAGACTAAAGCCAATCGCTAATTAACTGGGCATACTATTGTACAGTTATATGTCATAAGAGTTTCACATCTTCCTCTGAAACATTTGGTTCTGACTACTATTGGAGATAGGGTATCAGGTTACATGGGTCACTACAGTGATCAAGTATGTTAGCTTCTTTTCTTCATGTATCCTTCATGCTCTGCTCATTTGCAGTGCATTCTGAAGGATTCCCAGCTGGAGTGTCTTCTTTATGGGTTAATTTACTTTGTTTTTTAAACCATGGTAAAGATGGAAAAAGAGAGTCTAAGGCAATAGGATTTTGAAGGGAAGAATGGGGTAAGGGTTTGGGAAAGAATGGAAAAAGGGGGGAATGGGAAGATTGTAGGGAAAGAAGACAGAGAAAAATGTGGATGAAGACAGAGAAGGAAGAGAAGAATGGATAACAAAACAGAAAAGTTAGACATGTGACAAAAGAGAGACCAAATTTATCGCACTGGAGACATTACTTTTTGCCTGGCCCAGATGAGAACTGCACTCCGAACAGTGAATTCATGAATCATGAAATGGATGAGGAATAGGGGGAAACCTCAATCACCAGTCCTAAGATTACCAACATTTTACTTTGGATTCTTCAACTAGATCTACATCTCCGTCTATTTGATATCATTGGTGGTACACTCTGCCGCTATAATACATGTCTGAAATGAACTCTGGAATTATAATGGAGTTAGCCCTCCATTTTGCATAGGAACTACTCATTTCTTCTGGAAAAACATTTTTTTTTTTGTTTTTAATTTTGTAAGCAACAATGAAAAATCTTTTCATGTTTATAATAAAACAAATTATATTTCTAAATCCATAGCCATTAAACCACAAATACCCCAGTGCAGTCAGTCATTTCTGCATGCCCTCCCAACCTCTGTTCAATGGTTACTTTCAAAATCTTATTTTAGATGTCTCGTTTTTGGATAAAAGTGTTAAATAGTGGATACAGTTCTTGCTAATCACTGGCTTCTTTAATAAGTCGTCCATCTCTCCTTTTTAACCAATTTCTGTGTGAATCTAAATACTGTATTGATTTTTCTGAACCAAGATATGTTAACAAGGCTGGTTTAGTGACACATAAATAAATGTTATTGAAATAATGCCATTGATCTGACAAACCCACAAGATCAAGTTAAAACTGAAAATGTTGGCTGACATGGCTTCCTCAAATTGCTCCACTGTGCCTAGATATTACAGGGACGGAAAATCTGCATGTGATGTTATTTACCATATCGTTGGACCTGCGTACTCTGAAATAATATTGGGAAGGTTGTGAGTCTCATGATACAACTAGACAAACCTTGAGTCAATAAGCAAATTTGAAGCATGGTGAAATGGCAAAAATAATGGGTACGGTAATATCTGAGTATAAACTACAAAGGAGGACAATTTAGAGTGTCATGTTGGGGGGAGTAGTATTATACCTAAGAGATACCATATCATCTAATGAGATAATATTTCAGAATGGAGAGGCCCATACAGCAGAATTAGTACAAATATATATCCCAAGTCATAAGAAATCAAATATACTAGTAGGAGGCTATCAAGAAAAGGATGTCGGACACACAATATTAACAGAGACCAAAGAGGCAGCTAGGTCTAAAATGATCATACTTGTTGGCTTCAACTGGTCACAAATGAACTGGTTAAATGTCACAATGGAACAAGATTTAGAGAAGTAATTATTCAGCACCTTAAATGTTCGTTTAGGAACCGCTAATTTTAGAGAACAAAAGAGAAGAGGCTATTCTGAACGTAGTCCTAAGTAGCATTTATGAAGTGAGTATAGCTGAATCTACCACCAACTAGCATTTTCTTGTCTTACCAGTAGCAATGCATTAACAGTTGCAGAAACAGCTATTTGGCTATTCAGGGTATGCCATGTTCTAGCAGTTGAGATGGGCAGAAAGATGGAAGAAAAGGCCTTTTGTATAAATCCCACAATAGTATTTTACAGATGACACTTGTAATCTTTGTGTGCTTCCTTTCAGTAGGAGAGTTTAAATCCTAAACTCTGTCATCATCACAAACTTATGGACCGTGTATAGCAGAATGTGCCTTGTGGCACTTTTTCTATAGAGGTTCTCATTAGAGCTCAGAAAGTGTTTTATTCAGTGACCGGGTCGGAGTTGAAAGTAAGCAATGTTTGATGAAGGGGAGATCTCAGCTTTCTTGGCTGTAGAAATGTCACCTTGTTCCCTAAGTCAGTCCCTACAACCCCTTATTCATGTTTGTGATTATTTGTGAACTCCTCCCTTTTTGCTGACCGCTTTCAGGGTCCTTGAGAGATCATCAGTTTTTAGTGTGGAGAGTTGTTTTGCCTCCTGCTAAAAGTTTATCTATCACTGGACCTTAAGTAGGGGAGGAGGTGATTCTGTCACTGACTGCTATAGATAGAAGGATGAGAATTCCTTCTGTGCCAGCTGCCTTCTGCTTTGCTTCTTTGCTGCTCCATGGTGGGCTTCCCATTCAGACCTGCTTAACCTCTCCAGCTTTTCATCAGAAGCTTCAGCTTTGTGGTCTTTTCCCCTGCTGAGACGCCAGCTTCCTTAGCAGGCTTCTAGGATGGGTGGGGCTGGTGAGGTTTTTCCCTCTTTCCCTTGCCGGCCAGCAAGAATCCTCCATGCCTGTAGATCCTCCTCCTCCAGTGAGGATGCTCTGAACTTCCAGTGGGGGAGGAGGAAGGTGGAGGGAGAAGCAGCCACCAGCCCCACACCTGCAGCATGAACAACTGCAGCTGATGAGCAGTTGCTGAGCTTGTGTTGAAAAATTCAGAGGAGGGACTCGTCTGGGGAAGTAGGAGAACAGAAGGGGAGAGGGAGTGGGAGGACTGGGGTAGAGCTGAGGGGTTGTCAGTTCAGTTGATTGGAAAACCGTGGGATTGCATAACTGTTGCTGAATGCATAATTTGGCCTGTACATTCTTTTGTTACTGGTGATGATGCATGAGAGAGAAAAGAACCCAGTTTCCCTATCAAAGCCCAGGTTGAATTTGTAGAGTTGTCAGTTTGAAAAACAAACCAACAAACAACAAAAGAAAAATGTTACATTTTGGTTTGTAAATGGAGTGATATTAGCTATGGAAGTCTGAGGGACAATAGAGATGGATCCCATGTTGAGAGATATTTTCATGGCAGAAGCATGCATTAGGAGTAAATCAGGCCAGGCGCTGTTTGAAGATACTGGGCCACATTCTTAGCTGCGGTAAATTGTTATAGCTCCACTGAAGTCTATGGAGTTAAGCTAATTTACACCAACTGAGGCTCTGGTCCCTTGTATTGCTTTACATACTTGATGGTGTGTGTGTGTGTGTGGGGGGAATGATAAAGTAGATTGAATTAAAAAAATCATTGATTGTGAGATATGTTCCATCGACACCTCATCAAATCCTATGTTTAAAATAAACTATTTTGAACCAGTGCAGAGTGTTCTCAAGTCACGGCCTAAACGAATTTGTCATCATGGCCCTAATCCTTGAGAGCAGTAAAACAAGAATCTGAGTCATCTGTTTATACACAGTGAAGCATTAAACCAAACTGAAGTGGGATTTTCTTTTATAGGAAAAAAAAAGTCTATACTATTTTAATATAAGGCCATTTCCTACCATTATTTTGACTGGCTGGTCATTGTTAACCATGATAAGACAAGAGCACTTGACCCACTAATCCCTCTCTTCTGGGACTACTTCTAGCATTCCAAAACTCAGAGTAGCTTTAAAGAGGCACCATTTTTTTAAAAGAAAAAGACTCATAGAAAAAACCTTCTGGAGAAATGTTTCCTTCTTTACTTTCACTGTATATGGGATTCCTTGGCTGTCCCTCCCAACACCAAAAAACAGAGCCAAAAATAGTGTCTCAAGGACCAGATGTCAGTATTCAGCTCTGCATTAGTGACAGGTTGAAGCTCTGATACGTTGTGACACAGAATGTGCCCATTAGACCAACTTTTCATAGGGATATACAACACTTGCATCTCATCCTAGAATGTCAAATTGCCACGCTGTGAAGTTTAGAAAAGCTATTTCAGATAATTTTTAGAGGTTTCTATAATTGTATTTGTTATAGTGTTTTCTCTCCTTCAGAGGTCTGTGCTGTGGGATTGCTGCATTAAGGAGGAAGGCATTATGGGAAGCGGGAGAAAAAAGTTGCTCTAACAGTTTTAAAAAATGCTAACCAGGATGGGTGGGATTTTCAAAAGCACTCAGTGTAGGCGTAACACTGCTCCCATTGAACTCAGTCGGAGTTTTACCATTAACTTCAATAGGAATACAGTTAAGCCAATGCTGAGCACTTTTGAAAATCCTACCTTTACATGTTTGATTTTGTGTAGACTATGTGGCAAGTACATGGTGGTGTAGTACAATTTGAAGGTTTTACTGGCATTTGTTTGGGATGACTTGGATGACTACCTCATGACTTTATGCTGATAAAGTCCTAATAAGAATTTAGGAATTTCTGAATTGGATCACACAAGGTCCAGTTAGTCCAGTACCCTGACTCAGACAGCAACCACAACCAGATGTTTCAGAATGAGGTATAAGTAATCCCATAGTGGACAATAATGGAATGACCTGCTCACAGCAGAGACTTGCTTCTAATTCTCATTAGTTATTGTTGGGTCAAGCCTTGAAGCATGAGAGCATATATACTTAATTTTAACAAATCTTATCTAATGTAACGGTAGGGGTTCTCGATATCCAAATAAATGTCTAGTCCTCTTGTGCATCCCACTAATATCTTTGACACATTATATCATACTGCTGTGTCACATAGTCTCTCTTTCTTCTCAGGCCTGAATATAGCCCTGCAGAATTTCAGTGCCTTTTTGTGTTTTGGGAGTAAATGTTTAAACATAAAAAAATGCTTCTGCATAAAAAATACCCAAACCTCTTCAGAATGTGGTCAGTAGACATCGAAGGCAAGCACTGATGAAGCCCTGTCCTCATTAGGACATGAGTGCACCTTCTCCCTGTCTCTCTGTTCATCATGAACAGAGGTCTAGGCAGGGAAAGGAGTATCAAAGGAGTATCAGGCTGCTTGCTAGGAGGAAGACTGTGTCTTTCAAAAACACACAGTAGAAACCTATTCCTTCTGCAAACCCACCCCATCCCACCTCACCCCAAAGAATTAAAAAAAAAAAAAACCCTAGAAAAAATTTTTAAACCTCAGTCTTAATATCAGGGACAGGAGAAAATAGCTGGTACAAATAAAATTGCATATCCTGCTTTGTTTTGGTCTACAAATTCCAAACTTTAAATCATAATGAAGAGTCTATCTTTTTCTGTTATAAAGGCATAGCTCTTACAGCATACAAAGATTTGAGGTTGCTCTGTCAAAGGTGAACTGTAAAGCAAAATTTTAAAAAATTGATTTTGTCTTCAGTGCCTTCACAAATGCCCTCTATCCCTCTACCCACTTTCTGCTTGTTTTGAATGTCAAAATATCAGGGTCTCACTTCTCTCTCCTTGCTAGAGGATCTTGTCATCTGTGGAAGACATGAAATAGCAATGTCACGCAGAGTTGTAACTTGAACTGTGTGGCTTTCCTGGTTTCCAACTGAAACATTCTTATTGTCTGAGTAAGTTCAGTACTGAGTTGGTGGGAAGGGAGGCCGTGGTTGGAGAGTTATGAGATATAAAACAGTGGTCTTACTGCTGTGGTTACTAATGGTCTTTTTACACCTTTCTGGAGAGCCAGATGTTTTGGAATATTGTATTTGAGATAAATGCATTCTGTGCAATCCATTGTTTGGATCTGTGAACCTTGCTTCTCAAAAAAAGGGAATTTTTAGGTAAGCCCATGTGAAATTCTCTTACTTTCTGCTCCGTAGCCCTGGATAACCAATTGGCTTGAATGGGATTACTTTCAATAGTAAGCTCTGTACTTGACAGTATTGATTTGTAGGATCAGTCTTATCAACTGTGGGCTGTTAAACAGTTACCTTGTATCTCAAAGGTGGCTGCTTTTCAGCAGTGGGTGAAACAGATTCTTTGGGGCAAATTTTGTCCTTGGTTAAATCTTTGTAAATCTGGAGTAACACTAATGCAGTCAATGGAATTACTTTGAATGTACAGTGATGTAAATGAGAGCAGACTGTAACATGTTTGTATACATTTAAGTTCACATTTAACATAAATATTATGGTCGCGAGGACTGGTGGTAGTTAAAACATCATTTTGAAACTAACTATGATTGTGCTTATCTCCTTTGCCATCTTAAGCCAGAGTAAAAACATTTAGATAGCCCCATTGTTTGCTTTTATTTTGACTCTAACAGAAGGTGTGATTGTGTGTTTGTATATCACATAATATACATGACTTGTGTAAGTTTGTGTGCACATAGTGATGCTTTAAAAAGTTGTCACAAAGACTGAAATCTATTGGCAATTTGAAAGTGTTAGCCAGCCTTTGCTGTGAAAATAGGACAGCACCATTTAAGGATAAATGACTTACTACACAATGGCAATCAGATCTATAAGAATTTGGCATAGTAGTGTCATATATTTTATAATCTTCCTTATGTAGCTAGTGCTATTGCTGTTTGCCCCAGGCCTCAGCACCCCATCTGTTTCACTG
This sequence comes from Chrysemys picta bellii, assembly GCF_011386835.1. NCBI lineage: Eukaryota > Metazoa > Chordata > Testudines > Emydidae > Chrysemys > Chrysemys picta. The sequence continues at coordinate 106,101,578 of NC_088796.1, forward strand.
CTTGGCCTCCTCTAAAGAGGCTGCTAATTTAAACACATTTTGTGGTTTTGTGTTGTGGCAAATTCCCACTAGGTGCAAGACAAACAGCTTTTACATTTGTGATTTAAGCCACACTTGAACTTGGGCTGTCAGAGGTGAAAGATTGATACATCATTCCAGCTGATTAGTTGCTTGCCCCTCCAAACCCTGCCAAACTGTTTGTACATTAACATTTTATATAACTTTTTACTTTTGAATTCATGAAATTTATTGTTACTGTGTCAATGACCAGATTGTGCAATTTTAATATTCTGCTAAGAAGTAAAGAGAATTTTGTTATACAAGTTGTTTTTCATTTAATTTTTTTCCAGAAACACACTTAAAATATTCTTGTTTTAAAACTTGTTTTTAATCTTCAAGTGCATTTCAATGCTTAACAATATAGCAACAGGAAGGCTGGCCCACACCTTGAGAAAAGTGTTTTAATCCTATAGCCCATTCACTGTTCTGCTTGCAGAGTCCTGGATGCATCTCCACGCATTCGGCACCATTCAAGTTTGCCTTTTTCTCTAAAGGATGAAAAATACCAAATCCGTTCTCCAAAGGGAAATGTTTGTAATGTCATGAAAAGGGAGAACAGATGGTACTATAAAGCTTAAGGGGAAAGTATAGCACTTTAATTCAAATTGTTAGACAAAGTTAAAGACAGCCACTTAGTTACCAGTTGTTGAAGTTATTTATGGCCCTTCATGTAAGAGAACAAAACAAAAAAAGGGAGATTTTATTTTTTTATGTTTTTAAAAAGGGGGAAAAAAGAAGTTAAAGCAAAAACAATATTTGATTTGCCCATATCAATACTTGCGTACAAGGATCCGGAATGGGTTTGGTTTATTAAGCAGCCTTAGCAAAGCAGTTATCATCGCTGAAAATGTATTGTATCATTTTTGGTTTCGCAATGGGCAAGTTTATTCAGATGAAGTGTGACAGCCTAGTAGCAAAATAAACAGATCTTCATTACTTGGAATCTTTTGCCGTTTCCCCTCCACTTTTAACTAAATTAGCTTTGCAACGCATCAGGGTTTAGATTGTGATTCAATGCATTAACGTATGCCCATACTGCTTTGATTGAGCAGCAAAGCATCCATTACCAATGCCATATCCAAAGTGACGTTTCCATACAGGCTGCCTGCTGTTTCATTCATAACCACAAAGCAGCCTGAAATGACTTGACTTCTTTTTACAACTTGCAAGGAGTTAATGGACTGTGCTGGCCCCCTGCCAAAACCTTTAAGAAACTTTATGAATGTGTTATGAGGCTGGGACACCATCGTGCGGGATTTTATTGGTTATTCATTTTAATGAATAAAAATATGTATGCACAATTAAAGTCATATTCTCAAGCAATTGCCTTCTAATAAATGTCAAGTCTTTGTCAATGATATTCTGAATGCTAGCTAATCCATTTTTGTCTTTTTCTTTTCAAAACCTAAACGGATCATTTAGTCAGCATTGCACCATTATTAAATTTGTGCTGTGAATGTTCTCTTAAGCAGGACCCCACCTTTCCCGTGTATGAAATGAATCATCTTTTTAATACTATAGAAAATAATGTTCATTCCAATGAAGAGAAAAGGCATGTTGAAAACTTTGTCATACTCTAGTAATAGCCCTACAGCACACACATTTAGAAGAAGAAGATGATGATGATAAATAAGACTCAGAACTGTATTACTCAGGAGCCAAAGGCAATCTATATATGTGGTATAGATCATGTGAGAACCTGACATGGTGTAGCCAGTGTAAAAATAATTTTATAGACAGGAGACTATTTCGTTTTTATTTTAATACAATTCTTCTTGATGTTCCACTGCATTTTCGCTCACACCCTCTTACTTTTAAATTCAAAATTGATTGGGATGGTCAAATGGATTGGGCTGGATAAAAATTATCCTGAAAATGTTGCTTTTCCTTTTTTTTGTCTAGGAACAGAGACCTATGTTGCACCCTCAGCAACATAGACATTTTGTTATTAAATTAAGGTAATCCTCTTCACCTCTCATTCCTTTCTTCAATATAGAATATGATCCCTTAGGACAAAACAGAGCAGTGCCACTGAGGAGCAACCAAAAGCCTGAATCCCTTCAAGATCCCTGAATATATTTTTAGAAACTTTTAAATATCACCTATTAATTAGTGAGTGAAAAGTCAACAACTTTTATGAAAACATCGTTAAAATGAAGATTATCAAAAGCAGTGTGAAAAAGGAAAGAAAAATATATTGAGAATGAATAAAAATATTGTAGCAAAGCAAAAAACTGAAAAAAAAATTACCCCAACTTGTCTGGGAACTGTGTTATAAGGCAGATACTAGCAACTGTTCTAGCTAAGATTGATAATAGTTTCCTTTCTCTCCCCCCCCCCCCTCCACTCCCACAGTTTTCAAGTGTTGATAAAATTTAAGGTTGAAATTTTGCAAGTTTGCTCTTTAAAAAAATAACCAAATCTCTGTTGTTTGAGCAAAAACAGCGCAGTCATCTGGGAGTGCAAGGAGGAAAAAACCCGTTCCTCATTATATAAAAACAATACAAACTTGGGACCTTTATTTGTACAGTCCCATAGTGGAAACAGCTGGAGGTAGAAAGCTGATATTCGGTCTGAAAATATCCCTTCCTGATAAATGCTTTGGGATGTCCTGGTGATAATTGGTTCAGATTTTGCCAAGTTAGGGGGCTCTGAAAAGCACAGTACTCTAGTAACTGTGATAACTACTGTAGTGCTATGCTTACAAAGGGCCAGATTTTGTCAGCCTTCCTTACTCTGAATAGTCCCCCACTTCTTGAGTCAGTCCTGTTAATCTCAGTGAAACTACTCACAGAGTAAGGTGAGAGTGAGGCTGAGAGAATCTATTATAAATTACACCGCTAAGGTAGGCCATGAACATGAAGGTGGGCAGTGAACTAGGCTGGTCTCCACGGGGAAACTTGCTTCATTCATTATGTCACTTCATGTGGAAAATTTGGACGAGTGAATATGTTTTCCAAATGAAGTGGAGGGAGCCTAGCGTTACTGAAAACTTTATTTGCAAGACACCTCCCCTCCCCCACCCCAGCACCTTTGTGTATTTTTCAGATGTGGAGAGACTGAGATAATGGCCATGTGGGAGCTCTAGCATCTCTGTATCTTGTAGGGTAAGAGATTTACTTGAAAGGGGCTGACTACTATAGACCTTGTAAATTGTATAGGATGAGGCACTCTGGCCAAATATTTCCGCATTATGGATTTTTTTACATACTCTGTCTCTTTTCTTGGCTCTCCCCTGAAGCATAAAACCATATGACAGTCCACTAAATTCCATTATGTGATTATAGAATTAAGGCTTATATAGTAATGTATCTTTGCAAGGGGCAGATCTGTGAAAAGAACTCAGATCTCTAATATGGAAAGTGTTATCCACATAGCTATGCTTTGTTACAGAATTAATATGCCAAATCTGTGTGCTTGCTATGCTCTGTGTAACCACTAGGCCTCATTTCCTTCCAGAGCCTGGGATAGAACCCAAGATTCCTGATTCTCAGCATTTTTTTGTTGTCTAGTTAATAGTTGTGTGAGCCGTTGACAAAGAGTGTGTTGTATCTCCCTCTAGTTGCTGGTCCAAAAAGAGTGTAACAACTCATTACTGCGACGAGTTGCTCCTTAACTCAAGTGTTAGAGGTCTGTGCTGTGATCTACAGATTTTGGGTTCCAGCTCTGCTGATGACCCATATAGGGGATAGGTACGGATCTACACAATGAAACGTCTGTTTTTTAGTTTGCTTTTTTATAAGGCTGGGGAATTACATTAAAATACACCTGTAATGTGTAATGTTAAGGTTGCAAAATCAAGCACTTAAAAGTTAGGAAATTCCAGAATTGAGGTTGCCTTTACAACCATAAATTGACCCACTTGTGCATATGCTTTCTGATAAGTCATTGATTATATGATCACATACATGTAGGATCCTTGTCTTATTTGATGCACAGAATGGACAGTGAATGAGACAGAGGACTGTAAGAAGGCACAGGATGCTCTCTTGTGTTGAACACATTGGGCAGGGATACAAGAGAGCTGGATTCCTTCCCTAAGTCTGCCATAAACTTCCTATATGAGGTTGCGCAAAATTATCATAACGCATATGCACAAGAGAGCCAAATAAAGGTTGCATATGTAACACTTCATAACTTTTGACTGATTGCCTTTGCAACTTTAAGATTCTTATATTTATTTTACAGGAACATAGCATGGGATCATATAATTAAGGACTAGTTAGTAATGTGTGGCATTTCCACACTTTTGAGTGCTAAACCATGCATTCTCAATGTTTTCTTCCCATAATTTTTCATGGAATTTAGTTTTATTTATAAAAAGCAACAGAGGGTCCTGTGGCACCTGTGGAGTTTTATTTATGTGCTGATGTGTGTAGGGTAGGAAGAGGTCTTACTTATGACATTTCTATGAAGTTGAAACATCTGTAGTGATGCCCCTGGTAGAAGGTAGAAATCCTTTGATTTTCCTGAATTAACAGTTCTAGGCAAAAGGAAAAGAACACAGGGAATCAATGAATGTCAGTAAAAATGACTTTAGCTCCTCTCTGCTTTCCTCTGAGTACTTCAGAAATCCAAGTGGGAGACTGATATTTACCAATGGAAATGTGAACCAAAGGGGAAAATACCTTTTATAAATGCACAAACAGAATTGCTACACAAAATCTAGTTCCCCAGAGCACTAAAGAGTTCATTAATGTAACATCAGGCAAAGCCACCTCATCATCTGCAAATGACTAATAACATTTTGTAATTATTTTAACCGAGGGGGAAGTTCAAATTAGTTTATTTTATTTTTTGAGGCCAAAGCTTTCTGCAGAGAAAGATGTTGGAGGTTTGTATCTCAGTTGCTTATTGCCTGTAAGCTCTTGAGACTTGGATCATATGTGAACGTGGCTCTTTCTTTACCTCAATGAAAGGCTGGTTTACAGTCGGAGCTGCACAGGGATTAGTACACTCAGGCTGGCCATTTCTGGCAGCTGAACTTGAGGTTATGATTAACTGGTTTAAAGTATTGCCAGGGCCCATTTAGACCTTAATAAATAGGTGAAAATGGACACCCTCTTTACCATCCTGCACACTTAATATTCCTTCCCATGTATCTGTGTTCGGGGAAAAGAGGAAGTTTGAAACTGCCAATACCTAGGACATTTTGCTGTTTCTGTACTGTGTAGCTGCATGTTCTGTATTTGTCTGGTGTTGTGACTTCGCAAGTGCCTTGTTAATATATATCAGAGGAAGAGAGAAAGCAAATCTGGTAGAGATTTGCCTTCAAAACTTGCACACAGTTTGGAGGTAAGAGAGTGATATCACATTCACAGGGTAATGCTTGCCTTCATGTTCTGTGGATAGGGGAGGGCAGAGAGACAAAGGCCTGCTTTTTGTACAAAAATATGCAATGGTAAAAGGATGCAGTTGGATTGTCTCACTCACGAGATGTGACCCAGAAGTTCTGAAGAATAAGTTCCTCTCACAGTGTAAAAAATGTTTGTAGGGGCAGACGGGGGTGGTAGTTTTCTAAGTACTTCTCTTCCTTATTTATATGATGCATCACTGTCCTGAACTATTGTTTATGTGCAGCACAGTGTTAACAAATGTTACAGCCATTTGCTTTTCCATTAGCTGCACTGACGCAGTTCATCATTGGTGGAGTTCCATCAGCAAAATGAATTTGGTCTCATCCTCCTCTCCCTTTGTGCACATCACAAAACCACAACTGGTAGATTATACACAAAGGAGATAATGGCCTAGGAAATGTGGGATGTTGCAGATATGGGAATGATGTACATTGGCAGAACTGTTTGTGGAAGAAGGAGGGGGAGACATTGTGAGGACATAGATTGAGTTTGCAGACTGCCTCCCTGCTCTGTGGCCTACCTCAAGTTGTTCACAATGATCTCTTGCTTTGGTGAGAACTAAATTCACTCACACACCTGTAATAATAAAAAAGAAGACAAAGCACTTTTGTATGGAATTTTGATCTCTTTATTCTTTTAATGTTTACAGTCAGATGGTTTAATAATTACACTGGTCTACAATTTTTGAGAAGTCGTCTGCTTCAGAGATAAAATGTGCTTTTTATTATGTATTTTGATGTGCTGAATTCAAATATGACAATTAAAACAACTGATTGGCTACTGTTTCTAAGATATTTAAGTTTTTACATTTTATGTCTATGTATATTGTGTAGATAGTAGAGTTTTAACCATAAATTGTAAACCTAGGTCTTTTCATGTGTTTATGGTTGCTTTACATGATAATATTTCACCTGTCCTGTTTATGTAACACTTCAAAAATCAGCAAAAGGGTTATATAAATAAAATTTATTATGAAACAAAAGGCAAAAAACTATGATGTACATAGTTTAGTCCTATTCAGTGTCTACTCGGCGCTTCTTGGCTTGTCTCTTGTGTTCATTAAATGGAGCATCTCTTGTCACTGTCCAGCAATAGTCTGCAAGCATTGATGGGCTCCATTTGCCCTGATAGCGTTTCTCCATTGTTGCAATGTCCTGGTGAAATCGCTCGCCGTGCTCGTCGCTCACTGCTCCGCAGTTCGGTGGAAAAAAATCTAGATGAGAGTGCAAAAAATGTATCTTTAGTGACATGTTGCAACCAAGGCTTTTGTATGCCTTGAGGAGGTTTTCCACCAACAACCTGTAGTTGTCTGCCTTGTTGTTTCCGAGAAAATTTATTGCCACTAACTGGAAGGCTTTCCATGCCGTCTTTTCCTTGCCACGCAGTGCATGGTCAAATGCATCATCTCGAAGAAGTTCACGAATCTGAGGACCAACAAAGACACCTTCCTTTATCTTAGCTTCACTTAACCTTGGAAATTTTCCACGGAGGTACTTGAAAGCTGCTTGTGTTTTGTCAATGGCCTTGACAAAGTTCTTCATCAGACCCAGCTTGATATGTAAGGGTGGTAACAAAATCTTCCTTGATTCAACAAGTGGTGGATGCTGAACACTTTTCCTCCCAGGCTCCAATGACTGTCGGAGTGGCCAGTCTTTCTTGATGTAGTGGGAATCTCTTGCACGATTATCCCATTCGCAGAGAAAACAGCAGTACTTTGTGTATCCAGTCTGCAGACCAAGCAAGAGAGCAACAACCTTCAAATCGCCACAAAGCTGCCACTGATGTTGGTCATAGTTTATGCACCTCAAAAGTTGTTTCATGTTGTCATAGGTTTCCTTCATATGGACTGCATGACCAACTGGAATTGATGGCAAAACTTTGCCATTATGCAGTAAAACAGCTTTAAGACTCGTCTTCGATGAATCAATGAACAGTCCACTCATCTGGATCGTGAACCATGTTGAGGGCTGCCATCACACCATCGATGTTGTTGCAGGCTACAAGATCACCTTCCATGAAGAAGAATGGGACAAGATTCTTTTGATGGTCACGGAACATGGAAACCCTAACATCACCTGCCAGGAGATTGCACTGCTGTAGTCTGGAGCCCAACAGCTCTGCCTTACTCTTGGGTAGTTCCAAATCCCTGACAAGGTCATTCAGTTCACCTTATGTTATGAGGTGTGGTTCAGAGGAGGAGGATGGGAGAAAATGTGGGTCCTGTGACATTGATGGTTCAGGACCAGAAGTTCCATTCTCTTCCTCGTCTGACTCAAGCGAGAATGATTCTGGTGCATCAGGAACCGGCAATCCTTCTCCGTGGGGTACTGGGCGTATAGCTGATGGAATGTTTGGATAATGCACAGTCCACTTTTTCTTCTTTGACACACCTTTCCCAACTGGAGGCACCATGCAGAAGTAACAATTGCTGGTATGATCTGTTGGCTGTCTCCAAATCATTGGCACTGCAAAAGGCATAGATTTCCTTTTCCTGTTCCACCACTGGCGTAGATTTGTTGCACAAGTGTTGCAGCATATGTGTGGGGCCAACCTCTTGTCCTGATCTCCAATTTTGCAGCCAAAAGAAAGGTGATAGGCTTTCTTAACTATAGCGGTTATACTGTGCTTTTGTGATGCAAAAGTCACTTCACCACAAACATAGCGGAAGTTATCTGCACTGTTCACACAAGTGCGATGCATCTCTGCTCACTTTGGCTAAACAGAAATGTGTCCCTTTGCAAAATCAAACACTGACAAATAAGAGAGCAAGACACTGTATGATTTCTAGAGCTGATATAGGGCAATTTGTTCAGCAGAGTGATGTAAGCTTTGTTATGATTGCATCATCCATGACTTCTAGGAATAACATGATGCAATTCATATCATATGATGCAATACCAGCTTCAGATTGCATCATTCATTGTTTTGCCTAAAAAGCAAGTACTGTCCAAACCCAGTCAAAGATTTATTCATAGATCCAGTCAAAGATGTATTTTAGTCATTTCTGGTTTAAATTGCGATCCCTTCCCTTTATAACTCACTTATCCTCCGCCATTCCCAAGTCAAGGGTCATATATACTGACCCAATCACATATCTTGAAAACTAGAGCCAATCAACAATTTTAAGCATCATTTTTGTTCTCAGTGACCCAGAATTAGTAAAGTTTGACTACATTTATTTCAGAAGCATTTTGGCTGTAGAGCAGTGTTATCATTGCATGCAGATTATGTGGAAAAGGATAGAAAAATAACAGTCACTGCTCAGACCTGACTGATCAGAACCTTTTGAACATAAAATCTGACTGGTTGTTTTGGTCATTTTTTGGTGGGGAGGAGTTATAAAGTGCACTTATTAATGTTGGTGGAATTATACTAATTGGAATAGAGTGCAGATAATTTTCCTATACTCTTTGGAATCTTAACCCCAGCTCAGCAGTAATTTACAAGGACATTGACATTGCATGGCTGTGTGACTTTGAGCCTGATTACAAAGTAAACAGAGGACGAAAGTCCCTAAAACGTAGAAGACAGTTGAATGGACAAAATTATCACAGTGAAATGCATCAGTATTTTGATTGATAAATTAGGAAGGAAGCATGGGTAGTTGTTGTATCAGTAAGATTTAAACTGATATCAACAATCACAGCACTTGTCAAACCGTAGACCATACACAACTGGTGCTTCCTGGATTATTTACTGGTGGTCCGTGAAGAGCTGTCATAAAGCTGTGCCCCATATTCCATCTGCTAAATCACAAAATACAGCTAAACTACATTAAATACTTCCCAGATATTCCTTTTCTATGTAAGCAATTATTATAGTTGCCACAGGTATGTTATATGATTAAGACTGACAGGAGAGGTAACCAAGACAATCTCTCTATTAAGCTGTGGTCCACCTTATGAACAAGTTTGAGAATCCTTATTTAAAGGGATAACTTCTTGTATGGGTATTTCCCATATTCTTTTTAATTTGAAGTGAAATTACCATGGAGTACTTTTACTTGAACTGTATAATCACATTATTATAAAGGAAATTGAAGGCAAATTTTAAAATAAACATGGTGATATGTTCAAATTCCACCTAGGAGTATCCAAAATGACCAGATTAGTTCTACACCTCTGAGGAAGTGCTCAGTGATTGCAAGAATGTAGGATTCAGCTGAAGCATAGAATTGTGGTGCTACAATCAGTACCAGTTATGATTACAGGATAGTAAACTGGGCCCCGTATATGTCTCAACCTGAACATAGTAAAAGAGGGAAATCTGTTGAATTAATTATGCAAGATATGATAGTTAAGATTGAATAGTTGTTAAAAATAAAATATATTGATGTGAAAGTTTGTAGAAAATCCAAAACAAGGAGAGTATGTGGATATCATGTTCTAAGTCAAATTAATTTCATGTCGTGTATCAAAGGCTTGAAAGCATGGAACGTATCCTCTTCCCTTGCTTTTGTAAGCTTTGGTAGTTGTATGGAAGAGAAAGATTTTCTCTGAGAGAGGGTGAGTAAATTCAATGACAAAAACTATCTTATGCAGCTGTAAGTTGGGAGATTTTGGCTTCATTGTTGTCTTGCCATCAGTACACACAATATCTGTTGTAAAGATCTTACTATGTTCTTGGCACAGGGGAAAAAAGCATTAAGATTTATGCATAATTTAAAACAATAAAATGAAGCTTTTCTTAAAGATCCCTCCGCCCACTTCCCCCCCCTCCCATTTACTGGAGATCCCCAGCAGTCAGTATTCCTTCCCTCTCACTATCATTCTCCAGAATTTTTTATGAACATGACACAACAAATTTGTGGTGCCAGCTCCTGTGTTTATGTGGAAACCAAGCTCTTTGCCTCATTTAAAACAATCAGACTGTTTTAAAACCAGCTTTGGCTTTTGCCCTTCACACAGGACGACACTAGGTCGACGACATTTCAGGATAACTGTTTGGCAGCCATTTTAGATACTGCCTGCGCTGAGAGCACTCTGGCTGCCAAAAATTGCAGACACTCTGTGCCAAAACACTCTTGGCAGTAGAGATAAACTTTGCAGAGATACACAGTCCAGAAATATCTTATAATTACAAAGCGCAGGGGGCAGAATGTTTTTACAATACAGCTGTGCTAATGTAAACATTTAATTTGGCAGCCTTCTCCACCCACTTTTCAATTAAATGGGTTTATGCAGATACTTTAGGTCTGTAATAAACTTTATTGCTACTTCGCTTAGAGTACAGTTTATGAAACACAGATTTGAGGTATTTTTTGGGGCTTTCTATCATTTAGCAAAGTACATTGAAAATCTGCCATAAAGGGGAAGTGTGAATTCCTTTTTCAAAATGCCTTAGACCTGGCTTCACTAAAAGCCTTCATTTATATATATTCATTAGCGACTGTCTCCTTTGGTTGTCCAAAGCAAGTAACAGGATATTAATAGAAGGAGGTGAAATCACTTATACAGCTACAAAAAGACACTTGTGTTGGTGATCATTAGAAAAGAGAAACGTTCCCACATTGCATAATGGTGATACAAAGAACAATTTTGAAACAACAGTTCTTACGGATGTAATTTCAATAATAGTGTGATAGCTGTGATAATTATCCGTACAGAGTAAAAGAAAAAATCATTTCTTATCTAAAGCTTTACTCGTCTTTAGCCACACTAAGGCAGACAAAGATCCAGATCTGCAAATTTCAAAATGCTGGGGGATGTAGAAATTTCATAATAAAATCAGTCAATTGTTTGGAATATAAGAAGGTATATTAACAAATTCAATGCTGTATATATTAAAATAACCTACTGTTTCTTTTAAGCATTTTTTGGGAACTAGCATCTGTAATATGACTTAGAAAGGCACCTAAGGGACAGATTTTCATTCACGTTAGTGTGCACTTATTCAAGGGACTATTTCGGTGAGTAAGAGCTCCACAGTCTGGTCCTAAACAAAGCAAAATTATTAATTCTGTCATTGCATTGAGTAAGTTGACACTTTCACTAATTATAGTATACTTCCAGAGGTGCAAATATTTAGTTCCATTTGCAGGCACAGAAGTATAGAAAGATTGTATACTTATCTGAAGCATATTTAAACCTATTTAGTCTTGAAAATTGGACTAGAAATCACTAGATTGTCTGCTCTATGATGTGACTGGCATTTCAATCTCTGGTCCCAGTTGTTGTCTGGTGTTGATAATTTTTTAAGAGCACCCAAAAGTATGCCAAGTGCTTCCCAGCCAACATAGAATAACATGTCCTCTGCCCTCAAAGAGTTTACAATCTACACTTTTCACAATCTACATTTTTCACAAAACTGAACATGACAAACTTTACGCAGAGGGGAAGGTGAAGATAGATGAAGTATCATCATGTGGTTATTCAGTTCAGTGATGTGCACATTTTGTTTGTTTGGTTAAAGCTTTTTTATTTTAAACTTCAAATAAAGAAGATAAAGATATAAGTGGCTATCAATGACACTTATGGCCGTCACTGAAGAAATAGGTTTTCAGGAAGGGTTTAAGGATAGAGCTACAGTAAAAAAGCACACACATGAAATAAAGTTATCAGAATCTTTCAGAAACTCTACGGTTTGGTTCTAAACAGAAGGGGGGAAGGTTCATGGAAGGGCCCTTATTTTCTCTGAACAGATTTGTCCATCCCTGATTTTCACAAGAATAAATTTATTTTTAAAAATTGTGTTGATTTATTTGCTATCATCTGTATAAAATTCAGTAAGTCCAGAAAATAGTTACTACATTTCTAAAACTAGTAGAAGAGCAACTCACGAATATAGTGAGTAGACATCACAAAGTAAGGTTCTGATGACATAAGCTGGGGGCTGATTCTGAGGAAAATGCAGTCTCTACCACCATTACCCGCCATGCTATAAATATCATCTGTGGGGGAAAGGAGCATAGTTTTAGACAGAATCCCACGCACTCAGTCCTTGTAGGAATTCAAAACAACTACTTGTCTGTCCTCGACATAACAGACATTCCATGACTCTCGTTCTGGAAGTGATAATTACTTTGGTGATGAGATTCTTAAACATGCAGTTTGTACTTTTAGCTGACTTGTTGTATGCCTTCTCCTTTCTCTACCTGTCAAAAACAGACAAACAAACAAAAAAACCCCAATGAAAGAAACCCCATCAAAATTATATGGCTATTTAGAAAGATAAAAGGGAGCCTATTCGTTTGTAGAGTGCAAATCCAATAATTAGAGCCATATTTGTTACTAAGATTAATTTTTGAGAGTGTAGGTATGGAGTAAGCCAAACAGAAATGCCATAGGAGTAAAATGTCAGCAACTTTTTAATAGACTTTCACTTTAAATGGAAATAAGAATAGATTTTGGCATTGACTTGTAGCCTTCACTGTTTATAACCTATGGTCCCAGCCAGAAAAGGTCTGCTTTTGATTCAAGAGTTTTCTTTACCATATGTATATTTTTGAATATATTCAGAACAGTTAAACTTGGTGAGAGATAAAGAAAACTTGGCACCCCAGCCTAGGGAGCCTGGGTGAATGCTTACCCAGGCAATTTGGGAGATTTTCATTTAAAAATAGTGCAGTGTAGTTCATTTTAATTGTATTTTAAGTAGGTTTCTATGTGATAGTGCAGGCGTGGTCAAAAAGTTTGAGTGTCACACACACACTTTTCCTGCGGTAATCACAGTGCTGTCAGTTGACTCCCTGTTACGATGACTCCATCGATAACTGATAAAGATTTGTAAAATATTACTTTCAGAAACTGTAGTGTGTTCATTGAAAGGAAAGCAGTTCTTGTGCTTTGCACATCAGCAAGATTAATAAAAGACTTACGGCTAGATGCTTGGACCAAAAAGCTGCTTTGCACCACATTGGCTGCACAAAGAATCCCTAAAGCTGGCCTAAGTATTCAGCTGTGGTTTTCCCTGCTGTAGGAGAATCACCAGATGGCCTAGAGCCGCCATAGAGAAGCTTGCCGGGGCATGTTAGGGAGCATAACTGAAGTGTACTGTGCCCTTCCACAACATCTGTATGGAGGCCAATGCAGGACAATGTAAGATAAAGAAGTCCTGAGGCTGCTCTCACTTACACCAGAGTCCGAACCAGCCCCCTGCAGTCTCAGGGATCAGAAAACCACAGGTGAGATGTAAAGCTAACTTTGCCCCCTAACCCTATCCTGGGTCGTACACTTGGCACAGCTCAGCTGGACTCAAAGATCATGGCTATAGGGTTTAAACATTTTAATTTTCAAAGCTGAGTTTTCCTCTAAGGTTTGTAGAAGGTGGTGTGTGTGTGTGTGTGTGTGTGTGATAGAGAGCGTTATCCAGTTTTCATAACGTGCCCAAAATGTGGTAAGAAGTTTAAAACATTTTTAAAGAAGGAGACTTAATTTGGCTATATTGGTATTATTCTAAGTTATCATGTGTGTGCTTAGAGGCTGTCATTCCCAGTGATGGGAAAAGTTGGGGACAGAAAGCGAAAGTGTGATTGGGGAATGCCCACCGCTCTTTTAATAGCGCTTCGAGGGAAACCCTGAAGCATAACCCTGTAATGAGAACTAGTTTTCAGCATGCACATTTTTCAGCATGCTACTGCTGCGTCATTTCTTTAGGAAACACACAAATAAGGACAAACGAAGTGTTCCCTAGTACAGTAAAAGTTTAAATAGATTAGGGTCTGGCATAGCATTTAAGTTTATCAGGCATTTGGAGTTTAGGATGTACAATACAGTACTTTGTGATTGCCAACTATCTGGGCTTCCCCCACTGTTTCTGGTTTGGCAACGAGGTGGTAGTTCACCCTGTTGCAATGCTGGCTGCCAAGGAGACATGGCCAGCTCTATGCTTCCTGTCTTCCCCTTTGTCCTGGCCTGGCCTTCACGGATGCTGCCAAGTCCTAGATGCCAAAAAGCTTCTTACAAAAAGGTCAAGCAACTAAGTCTTGAAATCACCTATGCCAATATTTGTATTTTCTTTTTATCCTTCTGTATTCAGCTTAATGAAAAGTATACAAAATATAGCTGTTCTGGAACTTCTTTTGACAGTACATATTTACTACAGTTTTGCAGACTTTTCACAGTCAACATTAGATGTTTCAAGCAGAATTCTGGGTAAAGCTCTGTGAACCTTAAAGGAACTAAAAAAATATGAAATTATTTTTTCTGGATTGATATGCATGCATTTTTGTTTACTTATACTGCCACATTATACAAGGGGGCTGTTCAAGATACACATTTTGGGATTCAATTTTTCATATGTTCTGAGGCTGCAGTAGTCACATGGGTTTAACAGATTGTTGTTTTAACATTTATGCATTTGTCCTCATAGCTAAGCAGAGGTAGTTTGTGTTAAGGGAATTGTCATGATCAGAGATTTTGGGCTGTTGAGTATATTCCCTTTTGTTACTTAAACTTCACTGATGGACTTATTAGAAGCCATTGAATTGATAGTAACACTGAATGGCATTTCAGATTATTTTATTAATGATCAAGTGTATTAGTTTCTCTCTTGTTTTTGATGAAAATTCTTGCTAGTTTCCAGACATGAATCAAGAAAGCTTGTCTACTACTTTTATTTCCATATTCCATATTCTTTTCTTACCATGACCATAACATCCATGTAATGCTTTTATTTCCTGTTTTTGGAATAAAATGCGAAGCTGAGAATAACAGTGGCCATAAGGCAACATGATTGTTGGCCATGGATTGTAAAATTGCATTTATTTGAGGAGAGTATTCTCTTCAAATGATTCATCAAAGTGTGGATTGCCATTCTCATCTTCACATTTTGCTCAGTCCCCAAAACAGATAATTTCAGCAACTTCCAGCACAAAAATTGACTGCCTTCCTCATCTGCCCAGCTTCCCTCCAACAAGCATACACCTTAAATACAGCCTTTCAGTAACAGTAATAAGGAAGAGTGAGGTGGGCATGTATGTTTAAAAATCACACCCTTGATGATAAGCAGTATTTGATTGTCTCTCTCATGTAACCTAGTATAAGCAGTGGCATATTATCGCCTAGGCTGACAAGGCCTAGGCCTAGGTTGGCAAATTTGCAGGGGTGGCAAATTTATAATAGCAGCAGTGATGCCGTGATTCTACCAATCATAGCGCATATTGAAACCACCAATGATGGCACGACGCCGTTTAGTAAACATATTTGCGAGAATCCTAAACGTGAATAATATGACTGTAAGGAAGAAATTAAGCAGTTCTCTGTTTTGGATCCATGCGTGGTCCCGCGCTATAAGCGAAATGGCGCTATACAGACATGCGTTCAAGCGAGGGTCCGCTATACTTGTAATTTTATTTATAATAAAACTTGTAAATATTAAATTATTTTAATGATATTTAGATTCATTTTAGTTCAAACGAATTTGTAAAAAAACTAAAACAAGTTCATATGGGGCCGGGGGCGGCAATTATTTCAGGGCCTCGGGGCGGCAAAATCATTAATCCGCCACTGAGTATAAGTATTTTATTTCCTACTAATTCTTCATGCTTTCCAATCTCCCATGCTAGGGATATTCTAGTGTGGCTGTTAAAGCCATGCTGCATGGTTGAGGAATATTTCTAAGTGTGTGAGGCGAGTGAAAGGGTGAGAATTGGTTGGGATTGTGAGGAGTTGTGGCAATGGGTGGATCTTTGGTTGATAGTTTATTTACCTATATGGCTGAGAAATATTTTAGATTTGATTTTTTAAAAATGTTTGTATATATTGGTATTTCTAAAGTCTATTATAACATGGATGCAAATTGGGTGAGAAATCACACATTTCATAAGCAAAATAGCACTGTGTGTATGTTAGTAATGACGAGCATTGCACATGGAAAACACCTCTGACTTCACACACACAACATAGTGTGTACTAAATTCATTGTATACCAGCAGGTAATTTACTGACATTCGTGTCCTCTGCCCTAGATGTAACAAGAAACTGTTATATTATTGATGATATCAGTCACTGTTACTGTTCTCCATATATCCTGAAGGTATTCTCTCAAACCTGTGGTGTTTGACAGTGGCTCACAGACAGACTGCTGTCCATATTTGCCTCCTGATTGAGGTGGGAATATTTCAGTGATAATTTAGTTTGTGTTTCTTGATTTCCTCATTCTCAGAGGATAGTGTTTGGGCATTTCTGAGTATTGGTGTGGAGATAGTTATTTTCTCTTGCCGTTGGAAATGAAATGTGGGAGTAGTGTTACCATATTTCACAATGTTGCCTGATTTTGTGGTGTCTTACAGGAAATATCATCCTGGGAGAGTCTGCAATCAGTTTGATAATCTTGATTACTAATGTTTGCTTTGTGATATTGGCATTGACTCATCCATTGACAATGATGCCTTAAAGAGTTACTGCCCTGCCCTGTGTGTGTATGTGCATGCGTGCAGGAACTCAATTCCGTTTGAGTTAATTTCCCTTGCAGGTTACCAACCTCACTGGGATAGTAATAATACCAATTTTTGGGAATTAAATGAGTTGTATGTGCAACCATCCAAATGATTATTGTTTTCAGATTTGTAGATGCTGTTTATCAGCATTTAATCCATTTAATCCAGGTGTGGGTCTTTACCACAAGGCATGAACTTGATTTTCACAGTCAAGATAGTAAATTGTGTATCAGTGGTGCTCTGTGCTAAGAACGAACTCATCCATTCAGTTAAACCTACTTCCTGATGGACATTAGTATGGATATCATCGTGTGTGTGCAGGGTAGACTTCCGAAATCTTTTTTATGAAGTACAGAATTATGAGAAGAAGCCACATTTCAACAGTCAACCCAGATAAGTTGACTTATCTATTGCTTATCATGGTTCTACTCCACTAATCTCATGGGAAGATATGATCCTAAGAGTTTGACTCATAATTATATCTCTTGTTGTGTCCCACAATCGCTGTCCTCCTTGTTGTGTCTCATTGCTTAATAAATGCCATTTCCTACCATGTGATATTTATTATGCCTGTTTAGCCTAATTTATATTTTATTGCAGCAAGATACCGATTATACTTTCTTTCAGTTGCAAATGTTTATTATTAAAAAGGGTTTGTGATGATAAATTTAAGAAGACAATGCTAATATGGTCTCAAATAGTTTATCTCTTGTACGTTTCTGAAGTATTTGTGTCCCTTTCTCACTCCTTATGTGATATGCCTATGATCATGTGGTCCTCACAATGTTACACACAGCACCACAACCATGTCTTCTGGTAAAGACTGTTCTGAGTAAAAATAGGCTTTGGCAGTTACTATCTAACAAGCTGCAGGGACCTGTAGACTAAACTTAGTAGAAAGCTTTAGTTTTTTACTCTCATTGTCATGGTAGTCTCGCTTTGTGTGCTGTCTCCAGCTCTTGAATTCTGACTTTATGCAGTTATCAATAGCAATGCGTATGGAAGTATTTGATAAAATATGACAGAGAAGCAGTATAATAATGGTAGTCTTTCTAGGAGGGACATAGATATTTTAAACTCCAAGCAGATGAAACGCTTTGTTATGGAGTGTATTTTAACTTTGTGAATGAATTTAATTTTGAGCAGTACTGTGTATAGGAAAACAAGTGCCAGACTCACATGTCACTTTTGAAAATCTTGGCCGAAATCTATGTTGGCCTTTTTCTTCCTCTCCCTCATCTCCTCTAATACTGACACAGTTCCCTAGTATGGACTAGCTGCTGGCATTCTGTCATCATGTTCTCTGACCCTGCTCTGAGCAGGCCTTGTTAATATCATGATAAAAATGCATGCTCTGTCTACACTAGTGCCCACACTGTTGCTGAAACCAGTGGAAGAGCATTAGTGTTAATACAGCAGTGAGGGATTTTAAGAAAAAGGGTAGGGCCATCCTCACTAGAGAGTGAAACATTGTGAGAGATGAGATTAGAACTATGGGCTTCCAGGTTTAGTCAACTAAGCCTGTAGTTCTCAATCTTTACCACTCATGACTCAGAACACAGCCACAGTTTCTTGGCATGCCCCACTGACATCTTACTGTTTTCAGCCACTGATGGAGGTTTGCTAGTTCTGGATCTGCCAGCCCAGAGCTCAGTGGCACCTTTTAAAGAGCTGACTATTCAGGCAGGGGAGAGGTTTTTGGAAGAAAGGGGTGAGTCGGGGGGGGGGGGGAGAGAGAGGGGAGGATGAAGAAGGGATGGGAGCAGAGGTGGGGGGCAAGGTAAGGAGTGGGAAGCAGAGCTTCTCTTTCTTTCACTTCTGCTGGGTCTCACAGCCTGCAGCATTTTAATGAGGGTTTTTTGGTTTGATTTCTCTTAACTGTGGGGTCTGACTAGTGGGCAGTCTGTAAGATTCACCTGTGGGTCTCACCCAGTGGATTGAGACATACTGGTCTAGGCCATATTGCCTTTCATGACAGAACTGGATTTTCTCATGTACTCACTCCTATTGATGTCAAATTATTGCCCTGAAAGGTCTCCATTGCCCTTCCCATTTCATTTCTTATAATCACTTAGGGGAATGCTGTTTATTATTCAGCTGTGCAACATCTTCGGGAAACCTACGTGCAGACATAGAAGGATGTTAGTAGACTCACTTCATATAAAACAACACTCAGAGGGAATATAATTTTAACTATTTATAAATGTAAAAGTTATTTACATGACAGGTCGATATTCCTGTTACTTAAAGTATTCGATTCTCAGTGATTAATGTTGACAGTTTGAAATCAAGGTGATTTCTGTTTGAATAGAAACCAGAATTGTTTAAAAACAGTGCTGCTACCTAAGTGCAACTGAAGTCTCGCTTTGGGATTGCAAACTTTTCAAGACTGCACACCAGGCTACTCAGACAGCACAGACAGAGTGACCTTACCCTGCTGCTCTCAGGCAAATGTTCAGCAGCAGCCACTCTGAAAGGACGCAGGGTTTGAAAGCTGGCTATGACAATAAGAGATTTTTTTAAGACAATTTGTCTGTGTGTGCTGTGGGGGAGGGGAAGCAAAGTGTGAAATGTTTGTACCTGAAGCAATATCGTCTGGTAGAGGTCTATTTTGAAAGAGTTTGGCGTAATTAAAATGTGTACAGCCTAGCCCTTGTGATGTACACTGTCTCACCTCATTTCTTTGAGGCAACTGATTTAACTCATGTGAAAAATGGTATAAAGTTGCACAGCCAAAATTATCTGTATACCTACTGTATATATGTGGAACTCTAGACTATGTATGAGTGACTATAGACGTAAATATGGCAAGCTGAAACTTGAATGTGCAGTTGTGCTGCAAATGGAGGGAACGGGGATGGTTACGGTTGTTATGTGCTGAAAATAGATTCAGCATGTAAGGAATGGTGTTTTAGCTGTGAAACCTTTTGGAACCACCTGAAATTTTTCTGTAAGAAAATCACAGGGTGAAAATGCTGTTGCTCTTTCTATTTTCCAGGCATCTGTTCTTCCAGCAATGCACAAGTGATTTATTTGCTCCATTCCCATTAGAGTTAATCCCCCACAAAGCCCTAGACCTGTCTGAGTGTATTTAAGATAACCTTTATGCTATATACGTTTATAATTTCAGTATATATAGCCCTCCACATAAATGAACTCATAAAAGTAGAAAGGAATGTTTGGGGTAAACTCTGTGCTGTATCCTTATCCAGCAGAAAGTTGTTTCATAAATAAAAAAAGTACTTTTGAACTGTGAATGCCCTTCTCACAGTTGTGAAAGATGAGCTAGTTGTAGTAGTTACCTTCCATGTCCAAATTTATTCACCCTGGAGCCATAATATATGTCTGGGAACCATTAGGACTGCCCCTTCTCCTCCTCCACCCTGGACTGTAATTTGAGTTTCTGTAGTAGTTTCAAGGGGGTTGGGCGTTTTTTACAGCTTTACTTTTATGTAGCTACAGGCAACTCAGACTTGACAGAAGATTTATCAAATCCTATTTTTGTGGAGAAAATATAATTAATTTTTGGGAGTAAATCCATGTACATTGTTACAGATAAAACCATCCTAGATCCCATTTGTTTCTGTCTCCCCAGCAAAATTATGTTACTTTGTGTCTTTCAATACCATGTCACAGAATCTGTTATATAATTCTGAAACTTTAAATATCCAGAGACAAAGTGGATGAGATAATATCTTTTATTGGACCAACAGTGCCAGCAGGAGTTTGATTCTTTCCTATCAGGGAAAAGCCTTAGCAAAAACTGGGTGGCTCAGTAATGTGCCAGGTGCTGGCAGCTCACCAGATCCATTGCTAATCTTCCCTGGGGGCCAAATTCTGAGGCCCTTTACTTAGTTTTCACTGAGGTTTTTACTCAGGCTGATTCCCTTTGAAAACAATAGGAGGCAGTGAATAAAAACGTTGTAATGATCCAGGGTTGATCCAGAAGCAGTCTATGCAAGGGCAGTGCAGGGGCAGGCACTTCTTAAAATACTGGCCCAAGAACTATAGTCTCTAGTGCAGCATGTGTTAGGACTTGAACATCTTGTACTTAATGTATTATGAATTAACATAAATGAATGACACTATGATATAAGGAGACTGTGGGAAAAACATTTTTAAAAAGTGCTGTTTATTTAAAACTAGATAGACAAAATTTCAGCCAGAAAACAATTTATTGTTTGACTCTTTTGTAACTTGTAGGAGAGCAAAAAAGAAATGGAAATATTCTGCTTTTAGTCATGCACAGTACTGTATTTGTATTTCTGTAGCTTAAAACTGCAGGTAATGGACACATACCTTAGGATCTTCTAGATCAGTGGTTCTCAACCTATTTAGCATGGTGGGCTGCATATGTACCTTTCTGGGTGTTTATGTGGGCCACAGCCACACAATATATGTACTGTATGGCCCAGAGCTGTGTGCTAATTGGCCTGTAAGCGGCTCGCGGGCTGAGAACTATTGATTTAGATGTTCATTATTATTTACTATAAAATGCCAAAGTAGACAGACAGCTGATCCATTGAGGGTGCTGATTTTTCCATCAGTGCTATTACTTAGAATGGATATTACATATTAAATGTGGGAAAATAAAGAAGGTGCTTGTGAATACATATACATTACAGGTGGTGCTGGTACTGACACCTGTAGTTAAGATTTATAAAATATGTATTGATTTAAGTTGAGGGCTATACTGGCCACTTTGTGGTCACGCTTGTGGCACATAAGGGAAAATATGAGTTTCTCTACCTCTTCCCATACTTGGCCTTTTATGTGGAGATGAACGGAACCCTGGAATGGAACCACTTGTCCAACCTTAATTACTGAGTGGTAGGATAAACTTAAACATCAGTCCATATGTATTTGATCCATCCAATTTTTAAAAAAGGTGTAAGTGGAAACTTTTCTCAGCAAACTCTTTAGTCTTCCTGAGCAATACTTTTCTTTCTCCCAGGGCTGGCTCTAGGTTTTTTGCCACCCCAAGCAAAAAAAAATTTTGGCTGCCCCCCGTCCCAGCCCTGGGCTCCTTGCCATGCCCCCCTGCTACCCAAGCCCTGGGTTCTCCCCCCCCCCCACCTGTACCCCCCCACCGCCCCAGCCCTGGGCTCTTCCCCCCCCCCCACACCCCCTGCCGCCCCAGCCCTGGCCCCTCCCCCCCACACCCTGCCGCCCCAGCTCTGGGCTCCCCCCTACGCCCCTCATTGCCCCCCCCCCACACCTCCTGCCGCCCCAGTCCTGGGCTCTCCCTCCCCCCCCCACCACCTGTGCCCTCCTTCCGCCGCAGCCCTGGGTCACTGGTAACTCGCTCCCAGGGCCGGTCATTCAGCAGGAATTTTAGATGTGCACAGAACACAGACAGGATTGGTTCCCATATGGTTACAGAACTGCAGTAAAGTGGAACAATTTTCAGCTTGTGTGATTGGAGGATATCTGGATGCATATTATAAGACTGCCCTACATAAATGAGGAAAAGTTGAAGTGCCTTTATTATTCTTTTGTTCCACTCTTTCTTTCTATGGGGAATTTGCCAATGCAATATCACTGTCTTCCTTTTAAACAAACAAACAAACAAACAAACAAAAAGGCAATGGCTGTTGAAAATAGCAATTCCAGTCCTAATAACCACTGGTCTGAGTGGCACGGTAAGGGAGCTGGGGGTTTGGAGAAGGGGTAGGGGGTTCCGGGGGGGGGCAGTCAAGGGACAGGGAGCAGGGGGGGTTGGATGGATCAGGGGTTCGGGGGGGGCGGTCAGGGGACAGGCAGCAGTTGGATAGGCATGGGAGTCCCAGGGGTTTGTCAGGGGACAGGTAGGGGGTGGGGTCCTGGGGTGGGGGTCTCAGGAGGGGGCAGTTGGGGACAAGGAGAAGGGAGGCTTAGATAGGGGGTGGGGTCCCGGGAGGGGGCAATCAGGGGACAAGGACCAGTGGGGCTTAGATAGGGGTGGGATCCTGGGGGGCAGTTAGGGGCAGGGGGGGGTGATCAGGGGACAGGGAGCAGGGGGGTTGGATGGGTTGGGGTTTCTATGGGGGGCAGTCGGAGGGAGTGGATGGGGGCAGGGTGGGGCTACCCTCCCTCCCCGTGGAGTGTCCTAGTTTTTGAATGTTAAAACATGGAATCCCTATTCACAGTGCAGCTCTCCATTCATGGCAGGCTGCAGCATGAGGTCTCAGCTTCCTCACTCCCTCCCCCTCTTTCCTGTTGGTAGTGGCCAAGGGAATGCTGGGAAATGTAGTTCTTTTCCTGCTCCAGGGCTGGCTCTATAGGAAGGGAGCTAACCAAGGAACTACAGCTCCCAGGGCCCCCTGTTGGTTCTCAGCTCCCAGGCTGGATCCCCTGGCTGCCGCCCCTGCAAATGGGCTGCCCCAAGCACATGCTTGCTTTGCTGGTGCCTAGAGCCGCCCCTGCTTTCTCCTCCCACCTTGTTCTTTTGAAGTGATTAAAACATTTATCACCCTTTCACCATATACTTGTACATTGTAATAGGAACAAGTATTTTTCTCTGTCTCACATCAAAACTTGCATCATAACGCTAGATTCTTTGTACCAAGTGCTTATGAGCTTGAGAGGAGATAGAACATAGTTTTGGCATCTTCAGGGACTATTTAGCAGAAATCAGAGTCTTAATAGGAATAATGAATCAACCATTGAAGTGAATTCTGAGTTTCATTAGTTGCAAAGGCATCAGTATGTGTGAGGCCTGAATCTCTACTCTTTTATACCAGTTTTAGGCCAGTTTAACAGAATCAGGAACATGATGCTTCCTTGGACATGCTACAAGTACAGGCAAAGAAAATCCTGGAGCTTTTAATCTGGGAGGTACCTCATTTATAATGCTTTTGACTCCCAACAAAGACAACCTTGTGGTGTCTTAGACCTCTGTGGTCTGGATGGACTCTCCTCTGGGTAGACTTCCCAGTATCATGGGCCCTGTGCCCTCTATAACTTCAGCAGATGCTCACATAATAAGGAAAAATGTAACTCATCTATATTAAATACTGTGTGAGTAATGCATAGATAGCATGTATATATAATTTATATATTATATTGAGTGTGAAATATCTACAGTAAATCAGAACACTTTTGCCAAAAACAGTGTTAAATAAAAATCTGCAATTTACCGTCAGTCGTGCTATACTTTACTTCTGTTGAATGTAAACAGATGCGTGCTAGTACTCTAACATTCCAACTAGATGTCCTAGAGATCAGAAGTTGTGCCCATTCCTCTCAGCAGTCTGAGCTCTGCAAGCCGAGTCAGCTGACCAAGACTCTGAGACTCACTGCCCTGGGTTTTATTTTTTAGTGAAGAAAACTGATTTCACAGTTGTATGATTATCCTCAGCCTAAAAATAGTGTCTTTACTGTCTTATGTAATGGAAAAATGTTATCCCATGAACACCTGTTGCTCAAAGGGCCCAAAATACCATTCAGTGGGTGACATCCTGGCCCCATTGAAGTCAGTGTGGACATTTCCAGTGACTTCAGTGGGGCCAGGTTTCACCCCACGTCTTTAGTTGATCATATCACACAAAAATAAAATACACTTTTTGTGTCTTTCACAATATAATGGCTCTGCATGGAAAAACTTATTAGTAGATGAAGGATGTATGCAATTTTGGCTCTGCTACCTTTCTGTTATTGTATCTGAGAACATGGCGTATCTCATTAATCTGTATGTTGCGCAAGGTTTTTATTTCTAACTCTCTGATTAAGCCTTTCACTGTGATAGCATTCTAGCTCATATTTTCCAAGTGCTTCCTTTTACACTACATATTGGACTATAAAAGATTTCTTGGTTTCCCAGAACAATTGTACATTACAAAGTGTCGCTGAAATCCACGGTATCTCCCAGATGGGAAAGATTATGCATTCGTATCTCATCTTTTCCTACTGAATCCAAAAAGTTTTGGAAAGAAACTTTATTTTTTCACATTCATCCACATGTGGCAAGAAATCTCCATAAATCTCCCATAAAGTACCCGTCAAAGAAGAGATCAGCCAATATTATGAGCTATGGGAAGTGTTGATTTGAGGCCATGAAAGAAATATAATTTTTTTAGCTTTTGTTTTGTTTGATTGTATTCCATGCAAAAATGTATCTTATAAAACAACAGGAGAAAGTCATTCAGTTTCCAAAAAGAATAACATATGGGCCTTTATAAATTGTATAAGAAATATTTTGAATACATAAGTGTTGTGATTTATTTTACATAAACAAATGAGGGAATTTAAATTAAAAAATAAATCTGTACACGGAACATAAAGCTGAAAAGTTTGCTTATTACACTTTTGGTTCTAGTAAGTGTTTCCTTGAATTTCTTTCATCTATAGGAAAGCTGGATTTTCTCCCAGTGTTCCATTTCTTAATTAGGGAAGTGTAAAAACTAAACAAGGGCTGAGTCAGTTAATTAATTTAATTGAGATTACAAATGAAAAAAACATATTACATAATATTGATTTAATTACTACTTTATATTTACCTATTTAAAACACTCTGTAGAAAAGTTAAGAATCTTGACAATGACCAGTTTGGTGACTTTGTAGCAGAAGGTTGAGCTACTGCTAAACAGGAAGTGAACCTGGGAGTGAGTCATGACCTTTGGATTTCTAAATTCCCTAAGCAACACAGAGATAACATATTCCATTAATGGTGTTGATGGGGGATGTTTTTCCTTTATTTTTTTCCCCCCACTTGTGGTTGCCCCGAGTGCTTTTTAAAAGATCCATGAACACTAAAAGTCAGAATCATTTCAACGTTAACATTATAGCTCAGCAGTTATAGTACTATCATGGAACAAGATAACGTGCCCAGCACAAGCTGCATGAGTTCCTTACAAGTACCCAATTGACTCCTGAAATGGTGTGTTCATGTTAACCAAACCCTGCCTTCTCTGAGTCAGTTCAGCATGTCTCCCAAAGGATCTACTCCTTAATTCTCATTACAGCTCCCTGAAGTAGAGGCTAATGATAGGTAAGCAAAAGGGAAGGAGGCAGGGAGGTAGTTGGCTGAATGGATTTTCACTAGGTCACTGGTTTGAATATACCAGTGGTCTGTAATAACTGACTGTATTATTTTTGTGGTTGTTCAGTGTACTCAAATGAGTTTGATGGTTATATTCAAATTTCTAGAAGGCAGGCCCATAGACTGACGAATACTAAGACCATTTCAGGATATAATGGATGATACATGGTCCTTTCACAGCATGGTTGAGGTAGATTGGCAGGTCAGTGTTGTGTGGGTAACATTGAATTGCTGCCACAAGTGCTGTGAGTAAATGCCTGACTTCAATTCCTCAAGGTGTATGTGAGCACTAAATTATCTGTAAACATTTAGAGCCAGATCCTGATACCCTTACTTACACTGAGTAGTGCCTCACTTCAGAGCAGTCCTAATGAACTCAGTGGGGTTACTTGTGGAATAAGAATATCAAAGTGAAGCCCTTTTAAAAGAAGGAAATGATACAATGGAAGAGATGGACTCAGTCTCTGTCTGTGAAATGGAAGATGCCCATATTGATATGTACTCTCTCTGAAAATATGTGAAACTCCCTCCTGCCATTCACACAAACCAACCTCCTTGCTTTTGGTGCTGCTGTTTTGTCCTTGGTGTAAACTGTAACACATACAGTAATTGTCTAGGGGTTCCCGATAAAAAAAAAGAAAATCATAGTCAACATTTCACAATATTAAGTCTCGTAATCAAATTTGCAGTGAAGGCAGTTCCAAGGAATACAGTGGCCTATAAAAAGTGAGAAAACAAAAACTTTCCCACACATTTACATACTTATGCAAGACAAGGGAAGCTTTACACAATTTTTCAATGTCAAGATTTATGATGTTATTTTAACAAACATTTAATAGAATGAAAATAAAATGTTGCCCAACTTGTACAAGTGATAACCAAACTCTTACATCATGTGAACCAGTGAGGACAATGCTCTTAAAATTTAAGCTGCTCGGTGATTTAGAATAATCAGGTGTAAAACTGATAACTTATGCAATAAAAGAAATTAATTCTGGAAAATTAATTAGAAGACTCTATAAAGTTTATCAGTTAGCTTCTTGAAGTGAAATGCCACAGATGTTAGAAGTTAAAGGTCTAGCAAAATTAGAAAAAGAATGATAAACAGTAGTCTTTAAAAACAGACTGTTGAAGGAATGAATGTTTGTTTTTCTTTATTTCATTTTAGCTGGTCATATTGTTTTCCTTGGTATTTTTTGCTTTTTGTTGTTGTTTCTCTCTCTCTCTCTCTCTCTCAAGCCTTCTTACCCCCTGCATTTCTTCTGTCCCTAACCTTTCCCCTCAATCATGCCTACCATTATAATCTAAGCTGTCAGATCTGTCACTGAAAGGTAGCAGCTATATTGAGAAAACCAGTTAGACTGGTTCAACAGCTACACTAGTGTTTGCTGTCTGCAATGGCACTGTGACACTAGAGGGTGACATTTGGGGATGCATTGGTACTTTTAGCCTTTCTCACAGTATATGCAGTCACAGTAATGGCTCTTGCACCTCTCAAGACACTCACCTACCAGTTATGTATAGGCCTGAATAGAGTCAAGTTGGTTCTTGGATGGTGTCAGATCTGTCCGTTCCCTGTGCCTCACCATATACCCCAGCCTCTTGAATAGCAAAGAATGAGAGAGAAAGATAAAATAGAAAACATCACTTTATAATATGAATTATATTTTATAATATGAATTTTTTTCACAGGAATTCACCTGAAAAAAACAGAGGAGGGAAAGGAAGTCTTATGCAGCAGTCACTGCTTGCAAATGTATTTACACACATGCACACACAATGCAGTGTAAAAACAATGGAATAAATGAATCAAAAGAATAAAATCAATATACCTACAGTACCTCACTGAGCACCTCTGCCCAAAGGCAACAGTGATTACCATAGTACGCTCTAGGCCCAGAGACGGTCTGACAGTAGAAACTTTTGACCTTTCATCATGTCATCTGCTATAGTGAGAGCATAGCAAGGTATATCTCCTGCTCCTCACAACATATGTGTGTGTGTGTGTGTGTGTGTGTGTGTGTGTGTGTGTGTGTGTGTGCACGCACAAGACAGAGCCATTTGAGGAGCAAACAAAAAGGTGAGCAGGTGCAAATAAACTTTAGGCATCTGGTCCAGGGAAATCCAGGACGCTGTGCCTGGAATTGTACTGTCGGTACAACAATCCATAGGCTTGGCAATGGTATCGGGGGAGAGAGTGTGTGTGAGAGTGAGTGTGAGAGAGAGATTGGGTTGGATGGAGAGGAGGCATATTGCCTGCACATGAAACAGGATAACTAGTGTGGATGTACTGCACTATAGCAACTTACCCTACTTAAATAATAGTGGTGCAAGATGTAATGGTGCAATTGTCTAGTATAGACAAGGCCATAGATCCTTTAGACATTCATGACACATTGAATAATTTTAGTCCCAACAAGAGTTATACGTCTTCTTTATTTTGGCTGCCAGCTCCTGTCCTCCGTTGTTGCTTTTTTTAATTACTCTGAAATCTTTTGTCACCATTCACAACAGTTAATTGTTTCAGTCAGGGATTTAAGGTGGTAATTCAACAGTTAAGGTCTTGATCCTTGCAAATATTTATGCATGTGCTTAACTTTATTCACTTTGACTGCAATGGGATTACTCTCAGGTATAAAGTTAAGCATGTTCATAAGTGTTTGCAGAGTTTCAAATCTTGGCTGAATTTTGATGTCACTCCTCACCCCAACACTCACAAAAGAACCTCATTGCCCTGAAATTTTGCTTGATTAGTCTTAAACCAGAGGAGGATTCTTTTTTCTTTGAAACAAGTTACGGAAGATGCTTTTAGTTATAAGATATAGAAAAGATATAGTGGGGTTTTTTGTTTGATTTTAATTTGTTCTACTAAACTTTTTTCCTACCAGAACTCAAAACTGTGCACCAACTGCAAAAAGCTTAAAAGCACAAATTGGTTCATTGTGGAATGTGGACATAACTGTCATTTCTGAAACACGGTGGAATGAGAATAATCAATGGGCTCTCATACTTGTTTACTATGAACTATAAGAAAGAGAGATTACCCTGTAGAGCTGGAGAAGTAATGGTAAAGTATTCCATCAGGAAGTGAAGTTGAGGTGGAAAGTGTTGCTACACTGTCTGACATCCCATGCATTCTTTCCCACCCTCTGCTTGCTGTGACAGATCGGAGTCGGGGAGAAGAAGACAAGGTGCTTTTCTCCCTCTGTTCTGGCCTCCACTGTCACAAGCCTCCCACCCACTCTGCTGTTAATCTGCTGCTGAGATCTGTTAACAGATCTCTTGGATCTGTTAATTGGATGTGTACTCTTCCTGCTGCTCTTTGGGAGAGAGACCATAACTCCCCTCCCCCCCTTCCCAGAGGTGGGGTCTAAGAGGGAGAACAGCTTTCTTTTCACTGCATGGGTGTCTAGCAACATTTTCACTCCCTCGTGAAGATGGAGATGATGGCATCTGGTGACACTTCCTCTCTTCCCCAGTAGGGAGGAGCGGTATCAAAGAATAATCTTCTCTTCAGTCCCTGAAGTGGGACCCAGCAGATCCCACACAGCTAGGTTCAATTTCTTAGCATTTTCTGAGAGTTGCCTAAGTCCAGACAGAACGAGCAGTGCTCCAGTCATCAGGTTTCACCAGCAAATCTGAGAATGTGGGAATACTGATCTCCCACTCCAGGGCTGAGGCTCCAGGGAGAAACATACCAACACACTTTGACTCTTGTGTTTCATGCTTTCTATAGAAAGAAAATTTCCAGATGGAGAGAATGTAAGGTAGAGTCTATATGGATAAAAATCCGGAGTCTTAAGAATTTAAACATACTGCTGGTATGCGCTTCAGAACAGTGATAGTGAATATAGTGAAGGCTGAGAAATCTTAGGGTTGCAACAAAATCTACTGGAACAGTTATAAAAGGTAACTTGTGCTATCCAGAGATAAATGGTGGTGTTTAGCCATTGGGGTAATGATGTCTCAGTACCATCAACCATGGAACAGTTAATTCTGGAGAAAAGCAGAGGAGAAGCTACATTTGATGTAGGTCTGAGGAACCCACAGGAATCAATCCCAGGAAGTACTGTAAATGTACCGAGACAATAAATAATGGGAAATCCATTATAATTATCTTTGAGACATCTAATCAGGAAAATCAATCCAAGGGCTAGCGCTGTGAGACTGAACTTTAAGCAGGGTGATTTTAAAAAGACCCAAAAGACTGGTTAAGTTAGTAAGTTAGTAAGAAGCAGCCTAAAGGAAAAAGTTAGAAAATTCAAATCCATAAAATCCGCATGGAGGAGCTTTTATCTGTCTGAATAAGCATACTTATGCATGAATGTGTGTATTTGGTTGCCAAAAAAATTTATATATATAAAAAATCTTTTTGGCAACCAAATACACACATTCATGCATAAGTATGCTTATTCAGACAGATAAAAGTTTATATATATAGTTTGGCTTCTTGGAAAGCAATATATTCATGCACAGAATTATTTGGTGAGAATGTGACAAGACAAAATGGAATCTAAAATCAGCTAGTAGACAATAAATCTGGCTCATGTCTTTCTCCATCAGTTGTGAAGGAAACCCTGCTATTTTTAAATCTAGAGTCCATGAACTTAGCCAAATAGAATGCTCTTGTGCAAAAGAGAACAAGAAAAGATTTTAAAAAGTCTTAACATTTACTATGCCTGCTTACTTTCTATGGCTCTCCCTAAAGTCCTCAATCCTCCTTTAGAAAAGCAATGCTTCGGTGACTCTTTTCAGCCGCTGTTTCTGTTGATAATGGTTAAGTTATCGAGTTAGGAACTAAAAACGTATCAGAGGCATGAGTCTATTATACTTTGTACACTTTTACCCACCTGTGCAAATCAGAAGGGTAGCACTTTGCACAGGTATAGGGGCCTGATCCAAAGCTCATTGAAATCAAGATAAAAGGCACTGGAGGCCCCATGTGTTCTTAGACTGAACACAAAATTCAAATTAAATACTTGCACTCACCCTTTGCCAGAACCCATAGTCACAAATATGTTTGTAGAATCAATTGGTCAAAACACTATAAATTTGTAAAAAATCATGATTTGGCAATAGACAATTAACAGAGTAAAAAGCTAAATCATGATTTTATGAATTGTAATGAATAGGTCAACCACGTCTATCTGCAATTGTGGAAAATTCTATAGTAATCTTGTTTTAATATTGGAATTTTAAAAAATAACTAATATAAAAAAATAAAGTTTAAGAATCCTGAAGGTTGCCACATTGGCAGGAAGTGATAGAGTAAGGCTAAAGGCAAATTGCTCTGCAAGAACAAAAGAAATCTCTGTGTGCATTTTAGTGAATGGGAACAGCATGTGACTTTAAAGGTTATTTTCAGGTAGGGCTCAAAGTGAAAAATTGATCCAGTAAAAGTCTATCTGAACTCCCAGCTACCCCCTCTGTACTTTGTATTTATCTGCATCTGCCCCCCAATTAACATCTCATTTATCTACACATCTGCAGTGACTTTACCCTCCGACCTCTGCTATGTAAAACCATTAATCCTATGTGCTAGCTTTAATTTAAATAATCATAGACCTCATTTGCAGAAATAGAGAATGTATATTAGAATAATTCTATACTTAGGACCAGATAGTTAACCGTTTATATCCATTAGCATTTATTTGCACAGTGGAAGAAAATCCTTCATAATCTGTCCACTTTCAGCGCCCTCCCCCCCCCCCCCCCCCAAAAGTTGGCATTACATTGAAACTTAGCTGATTTAAGTATAAATATCATTGTTTTATATTTTTCAGAATGATTACATAGTATCTTACCAAAAAACGACATGCAAACACAAAGTATATGCATATAATGCAAAGGACTACATTTAAAGCAACATCTCAAAAATATTTTAGGCAGTTCAGAAAATCTTCCAAACGTTAAAAGCTATAGACGGGAATACAATACACAAAAGGACTTTGATCAGTACTAATTATTAGTAATTGGTTATAAAGTGCTTCTTGTTATTTATAAGGAACAATACCATATATCTCATTATAGGTTTATTCAAGAAACAGTGGCTTCTCTATAGTAACATCATTCAAACCACCTAGTTCCTCTACACTCAAACACTCTTTCTTATCATTAGTTCAAGATGTTAAGCCAAAGCTTCAACCTAATGTTTTCTGATCAACCAATAACCTAATATAGCTAAAAATACTAATGAAACATTAATTCCAACAAATTTAAAGACAGTCCAGAACATTAATATTTTTTTCCTGTAGGCTTTGGTAATGTAGGGTAGACCTGTAAAAATATAAATTTGGAAGAAGAAAAAAAATTCAGATTCCCTTTGTGACACCACTTTTGTAACTAGTTCCTGATCTTTTGGCAGTGAGAAAGTAACAATGAAGGGATGGTATAAAGAAGTATTAAGATTCACTGCTATAGAGTCAAAATGGAAAGGTATCTGATAACTTGATCTCCAGTTATGTCCCTGGGACTGGTCTATGGAGGAGAACTTCCATGCACAGATCTATCTATTCCACACAGAAAGGTGAGTTGGGAGGGTCTTGACATCAGTGACAGTGGATCATCAGGCTTTGGCAAACTGGTGGTGGGTCTGGGTGCGGCATTTATTGTCTCCCTGGCACCCAGCAGAGTTCCCAAGAAAGCTAAGAGTGGTTCTGGGGGCAGCTATGGCCAAGGGAGTTCTAGGTGTCCCAAGCTGCCAGAGAGTGGAGGGCAGGCCTGCAGGATGTCCTGTGTTCCAAGCAAACCATGGGAATTCACAGAATTTGGGGGGGCCTCACCCTCATGTCCTTTGTGCTTGGGGACTTTAGTTCTGTGATGGAAGAATGCAGAAAAAAATTCCATGACAAAAAGTTAATGGTGTTTCCTGTGTCGGTTCTGTAGTTGGGAAACTATCACATCATATGTAGATAACGAGGAATTTAATTTTTATTCTAATGCAATTTCTAATAGCATTTTTATATATCCATTTCTTTTAAAACTTTTGATAATCCTCAGAACTCTTGTATTACATGATGTAGCATTATTTTCTGGTGATTCAGTTTTATGGTATAGATTACCTACTAGAACTTTAACAAGCACTGTACAGCTTTAAGTCTGTATTTTTACTTCTGTGGGTTTTCCCCCTTATATTTTCTTCTATAGAATCAGCTTATATAAACTAAATAAATCTATTTTAGATTCTGACAAATCAAACCATGCCTTCTTGTATAATAGATTATATATATTTTAGTGAAACCTTAGATAGTGGTAGAGGAAAGGATAATTTATCAATCACTCATCTTGCATTAAGAGCTCTTGTAGCTATAAAGAAAAGTGATGGGGACTGAGAGACAAGAGAGGTCTGTTTTTCCTTTAGTTTGTTAGACATTTTAATCTACTATTCACAGATATCTGAATTAGTTTGGGAGAGTTGTTTAAATACAATGTAATCATCTTGCCCAGCTAAAATATTAAATTGGCCAAGATAGGACCTGTGGTGAGGGTGAGGAATTTTTTTTTAAAAGCCTCTTCCCATCTAATATAATCTGACCAGAGAAAAGAAGTGACTTCCAACCTCAGATAGTTTGGCAGAAGAAGCAACAAGTGAGGAAACAAACCCATCTCAGGGCCAAACTAGTAACTGCCTTTGGAAAAGCAGAACAAGATAGAAATGTTCTAAAGCATCTCCAGCGATGGAACTGTGGGGGGATGGAGGCAGCCACAGTAGCTATGGAGGAAATGTCCCCCGTGTTAAATAGGCAGGGCTGGCTGATGGGCAGCCTATGTACCAACAGCAGCAGCAGCTATGAAGGCAAATTGGGGTGTATTTTGACCCTCTTCCTCCTCCAGGCATAAATATATGTCAGAATTTTATGTTTAATAGTGGCATGTGCAATCACACTAGATATTTTAAAATGACAAGAGTTATCAGCCCTCCTGTTTCCAGATAAAAGCTTGATCACTTGCTACTGGCAGTGTCAGGAAGAAATTCCCCCACATGGTATGTTGTTGAATATTTAAGTTCTTTTTGGATTGGGGTACCACTTCCTCTGAAGGATCCTGCATTGGCCGCTCCAAGGGGCAGGACCTATTCTAGTATAGCAATTTCTATGTTCCCATGCCATACTCTTGTACACCTATGCTATTACTGAGTAATGCTGCATAGTAGGGCAATGGTCTTTTTTTTATTCAGATTATGAAACTGCTGGAATTTTTAATCTATATATAAAGCAACAGATTGTGGAAAGGCTTAATCTTGAATTAAAAAGGAAGTAAGAGTACCTCTGCTTTAGTTTCCTCTCTTTCCTGTATTTAAGTTTTCTCTGGTGTTGTATTTTGTAAGTGATATTTTGTGGTGGTGGAGTGAGGGCTCTTGACCAAATATCATAGCCATATAAATGTGTAGGGAAGATGTAACTTACATTGCTGCTGTGGGAATGTAGCAAAGAATAGCTATAATAATTTTTATGAATGAGGATTGTATTTATCATCTGCTACATATACATCAGATTGCATTCTTCTCTTCATGCTTTATGCACATACATCTAGAGTAGAATGCACTTCGTTTACTTTTCTTCTGTATATGTCAATGTGGATATAACTAACAGACAGGATGCGGGGTTTGTTTTTGTCACTTTTGGCATGCTACATCTATTCCATTCACAATGCCCACTGTAGGCAGAACAAGAACACAGGAGTTGCACTATATCAAGTCAGACCATTGGTCCATCAGATAGAGTAATTTGTCTTCAGTAGTGACCAATGCCTGATGCTTGAAAGGAGTACTCATACCAGAGTACTCCAATCGTCCATCTAGTTCATTATTCTGTCTCAACTGTGGCAATACCAAATGTTTCAGAGGAAGATGTAAAACCTGCTATCCAAACTCACCTGGCTACTTATGCAGGGTTGCACATATGGGAGGATGGAGGGTATTCCTTCCTGACCTGTGTTGACGTCTACACCCTGAATATTGTCCTGGAGGGCATTCTTCTTCAGTTTTGGTTGATCAGCCATCCTGGTTGATCAGCCACCCTCTTTGAGCTCCTCTGAAAATAATATTAAGCTTTTCTCTTCTGGTTCTTGTCCTTTTTCTGTTTACTACCCCAATGATCTCTCATTAATATTGGTTTTCTCATACTGTATGAACTGTGTGTATGTAACCACTTGGCTGTCACACAGTATGTTTCTATAGAAATGCCTTCATGTAGAAAGGTAGGGAAATGACCTTATAATTAAATTAATACTTTGTTCTTAAAGAAGCCTCATAAGGGTTGTGAGAAACTTTCAAAACAAATTATTAAAACATTTCTTTGATTTCTTTGTAGATTCTGGACAATCAGGAAGTCCAAGCCACAATGATCCTGCCAAGAATCCACCAGGTAAATATGAGTTCCAGGACATGTGCAATGTAACATTGTTTGAGAACAAAGATACTACTGTTAATAGTTAAAAGAGTGGATAATTGGTCAGCAACCTATTTTGCACTGCTAAGTACATATAATCAGGACACACTGTGATTATATTAGCTCTTTTGAAGTGGCAAATTCCTTGATTGTAGTTTCATCAAGATTCATTTAATCACAGGAATTTTTCTTTCTGTTCCTGCTTCTTAAAAGTTAATAAGTGGGGGCTGGGCTGAGGGATAGGAGGCAATATCCTGAATCACAGTTCTCCGATAATCCTCCAAAGGCTGAAGTTATTGTTATACTAGGGCAATAAAAATATTGCTCTTTCTTTAAAGTTAGTGACCAATTCTACAAGAACATTTGTTGCTGCAATTTTATTTTATGCATGCATTGTAAATATACATATGCTTAGTTTATAGACAAGGTGGTCAACTCACAGTAATTTTAAAAGCTCGATTGTTAGTAGTTGGGTTTCTTTTAAGTGATTCCAGTGATTATATGTGAATAGTCTCTACAAGAATTTCACTAAAATAAAGGAATCAAAAGAAAATCAACACTAGACTTTGCTTTCCACATTGTTTAGGCCAAATATTTTGATGTAGTCATTCTAGGGCTGAGAATGGGCTATTCCATCCAATGTCTGGTAAATCTGCTTCAGAGCGTTAAATAACATTGGTTTTGTGTAATTATTCACAGGGTAAGACAAAACAAGTAATATCAGAGTCCTCCTCTCCCTAGGATTTTTCTTTGTTGGTCATGAGAGACACCCCTCCAAGTGAAGCATTACTGTATCCTCTCATTTCGGCCTTAGCAGAGGTGTCTGTCTGGAATGAATTTAGGGTTAATGTCATTTGCTTTTTTTCTGATAATGGAGTGAATCCCAGCATCAATCTGATCAAGAGCTAGCTGGGTGATGTTGGAATGTTGCATGTACATAAATATTTTCTGGATGCAGATGAGGAGCAACAACTTACTCTGGAAACTCTGAAATGGTTTAATATTCGGTGTTGATTAAACTGTTCTTGTAGCATGTTGCAATATGGCCGTCGTGTGTGACTGTGTAAAATGGGAGAAATCCTGGTTATATAATGTAAAAAAAAAAAAAGCAAATTGGTTATATAACATAAAAAGCATAATCTGTAAATTTAAAATTTACAAAGCAGAGTACCTAGTGTAGTATGAGATTTTTTTTGTATGAACATAGATTTCTAGCTGAGGATCATTTTGGTTTACATTAAAGTTTGAAGCCTCTTTTGTTGAGAGACCTTGATACTGTTTCCCTCCAAGTTTTGTGGGATATCTGATTTGTTTTTTATTTCACTACAAAATACGATGTGTAGCACAAATTATATTATGTAGTGCTTTAAAAATGCAAAAGCAACAACAAAAAAGCTTAAATTCCAACAGCATGGAAAGTTCTTCCAAGTCCTTTGCTTTATTTTCCTTGAAGAAAGTTGGAGTTTTCCAAAACTCAAATTGTTGAGCCTTAGAAAAATCTTTTAGTCTAGTCTCTAATAAAGTTTTAATAGTCTATTTGTGCAAGCCCCAGAGAGAATCCAAATGTTTTTGTAATCCTCTTCTGCCATTTTTAATATATTTCTTGTGTATGTGTATGTATAATCATAATAATTAATTAATGCGACATTAAGGTTGAGAAATCAATCAATACAAAAGTCAGGAAGTACAGATTTAAAGACAAATGATTGACTTTATCTCATCCTGCTTATGTAGCCATTAAAGTATGGGTCTCTTTATATCATGGCATTATTTATCATAAGCCACAACAATTATCACAAAGTGGAATTTGTTTTTCAACTGTACATGGCTGTATGTACTATTGTGTACTGTGGTTTAATACAGACTCTGCATCTGTGCTGAAAAATAAGAATTTTGTTTTCAAAGAAAAAACAAGCATTTGTGAAGTGATTATAGACATAATGGACACAAAAGAAAGGTGTTATATCAAATAAAACTGATCTGTATGATCAAATATTAATGTATAGATTATCATGATTGAAAGCTCTTTGGGACACAGATTCATTTTATTGTATTGTGCAGCGCCTTGCATAATGAGGCCTTCATCTCTGGTTGTGGCCTGTCATTTCTACCCTAACAAAATAATAATAATAGACTGTTAGTATAGTAACAAGTGTAAAAATTGTGTTGCAACTAGTCTTCCTTATGTCTAATTTTAAGAAAGAAAAGTGCCTACCTTATAAAAGATAAAGTAAAGCTATCTACTCTTACAAGATAATGACTCTGTGAAGGTGAGTTTGAAACAGCTGAGGACTTGCTTCCTGGTCAAGGGCAGAAGGCTGAATTAGGACTGACAATCTCTACATTCCCAGTTTACAAGAACTATAGTGCGGGCTAAGAACCATAGCTGCAATCACATAAGAAATAACTAGGTAATCAGCAGGGAGACGTTCCTGCAAGCACAAGATCTCCCCCGTCATAGGTCTCTTCCGGCCTTGACACTTATTCCTTTCCTTCTCTCTACATTCTCTTCTGCCTTCTTCCCTCACCCCACCAAAATCACCCCAGTATCATGTAAAATAATAGTTTTTAAGAATGAAAATTAAAGCTTGGATCCATATCTGTACATAGGCTACATTCTATTACATGATAGTATATAAGGTATTCTTTCTCTATATCATATGTGCAAAAGAGGTGAAGTTAAGGATGATCTTTCAGCCAAGAGCAAATTGAAAAAGGAAAACAGGGAACTCAGCATTAACTACACTGTTTGTGACCAGTCAACATGAGGCTATAATTTTTGTATGTATCATTTCTTTTTGGTTTTAGGTGATCCTACACTGAATAAGTTCACTGTACTTATCTCAGGGCTGGTCCACACTAACCCCCCAGTTCGAACTAAGATACGCAACTTCAGCTACGTGAATAACGTAGCTGAAGTCGAAGTATCTTAGTTTGAACTACAAGGTACTTACCGCGGGTCCACACGTGGCAGGCAGGCTCCCCCGTCGACTCCGCGTACTCCTCTCGCGGAGCAGGAGTACCAGTGTTGACGGCGAGCACTTCGGGATCGATTTATCGCATCTAGACAAGACGCGATAAATCGATCCTAGAAGATTGATTGCTTACCTCCGAACCCGGAGGTAAGTATAGACGTACCCTAAGTTGCAACTTGTGGACATAATCCAGCAATAAATGTCCATGGCCTGCCAAGTTGTTCAGTCCTCAGGAAGTCATGGATGCTGGCACTATGTCAGGCCAGCCTAGCCAGAGGAAAGGTTGATCTGGCTTGGAAGGGAAATAACACACAAACCTGCCTCTCCCAAACTTCTGCAATATGGAGGGGTGGACGTAAGTGACTGTAGGGAAGGAGTGCTCCTGTAAATGAACTAGCTGCCCCTGAAAAATAGAAGGCTATATCTTGCTTCACTTGAATCCTTTCCTCTGATTACAGAGGAGGGTTGGGCAGGCATACATCTGGGTGTCATCTGCACATCGATGATGCATGAACTCATAGGCATTGCACAATTTCCCCATAGGGTCTTACGTAGTTGTTAAAAAGAAGGGAAGAAAGCATTGAGGCTTGTGGGACTCTACAAGACTATACGAAGTAATGAGGAGAGGTTCATCACTATGAGATTTTTCAGAGAGGAATGACTGCTGTCCCACTGCCATTAAACCTCAAATGTGTTTCATTGGCACACACAGTCACTGGTGTCAAAAGCCACAGAGCATATTAGCGCAGAGGTTTGATTTCTGTTCCAGGCCAGGAGAAGGTTGACCATCAGTGCCAAAAGGCCCATTCCTGTATCATGTTTTGATCTGATGCCTGGATATAAAGGAGCCAGCATGTTGGCAGAGGATAGGTGGTGTTAGAGTTTGGATGCCACTACTTTCTTAAGGATTTTGCCAAGAAAAAAGAGGTTGGAAACTGAGTGGTAGCTGGCGAGGCTGTTGGTATTAAGAATGGGTTTTTCTAGGTTTGGCTAAACTACTGTGTTCTTAGGGTGTCTGGTAATTTGCCTTCTTAACCAAGAAGGGAAGGCAACACCACTTGCCAAACAAAAGACCATTAAGTGCACTTGCTGGAATTCTTTAAAATGTATTCCTAAAAATACACTGAATGTTTTGATAGTATAATACAGTGTTAAGATTGTGTAGCTTGCGGTGGGAGTGGTATGTAGCTTTTGTAGCAGGATTCCAGGGGTGTCCTCCTTTAAGTTTTATTTTTCAATGTCTTTCATGTGGTACATTGCAAAAGCACCAAACTTGTTCTTTAGAAGTCTCTTTGAGTCCTAGTTTTAAAGGTCACCTCTCTGCAGGGATAGTTTTGCAATATCCAAAAGAGACAGATGAACCCCACCCAAGTCAGAGACTTTCTTGGTCCCCAAATATGAGTTTGAACACTATTGTAGTATATAGAGCTGTTAACGCCCCTTGCCATTCACTCTTTCTTTCTCTTTGTATTGGATTCATAGCCTAAGGCAACCTCAGATAAATGAGCCAAACCTTAAGCTCTAGTGTCCATTGCAATATATACAGAGACATGGAAAAGAGAAGGTGTGCGCTGAAGAGAAAGGACATGATCCTCCATTAAGTTTGTATGTGAGACATGTAAAAATTGCCAAGGGAAGTGAAAAGCCCTAAATACCCAGAAATATTAATAAAAATGTTGATATAAGCACCAACCCCGACAACTCCAGTACTGTATTTAACTACCGAATCCAGGCTCCCTAGTTCTGTATAGAAGTGTTTCTGGAGTTTTTCCAGTCTTACAGATTACTGGATGAGGTAAATTGTTACTCTCTTTGGTTATTTAAGGCTGCTGGCTAGCAGAGTTGATTTACTTGTACATTAGTATCAATATTGCTGAGTGGTTATTATAAATGTAATTATTGCTATGGCCTGAAGAGCTTTTGTATGGGAGTTTAAAAAAATGTTAAATAAAAATAAATAAATAATAACCAGCAATATTAACGTAGCAAAATAGCTAACTATTCTATTCTTTCCTCCCCAGGTTCCTGGGATATAGAAATTAAATCAAATGCAGGGTTGTAAATAAATTTTGAGGACCCAAGAAAGATGGGGACTGTAGGAAAACCCGAAGGCCGGGAGGGAATGGAGACCACTTTCTATTCCTATTAGTGCTGGCAGGGCAAACCTCTGAATATGCAAATATCTCTTGTGGCTACAGAGCCTACCAGGCTGTCTGAGCACTTCCTTGGGTCAGCAGCCATGGGGACTATATTCCCCTGGATCAGGCCCTAAATCCTTTATAATAATTTCTCCATTATTAGCCATTTAGAAAGAAGAATTTGGTGATTTCATTTTTATAACATACAGCTTCAGAATTAATCTTTAAAGAACAGGTGATCTCAGCCTTTACAAATCTTTTCAAAATTTAATCAGCAAATTTCCTTGAATTCTGAGTGACTCTGAGCACAGATGGTTGCTTTATTTTTATTGTATTGCAAGTTACCCTCTTGTGGGTGAGGAATTGACCCTCTAATTAATAGGAATAGAAGAGAAGTTTCATTGTAAAACTCCCCTGATTCACCACTGTAAGCAGCTTTTCTTGAGCAAGCAATGATGCCATAATATTAGTTTAGGGTATTAGGCAGAATTTTATTTAAACAAACAAATGCTATCAGAACTGTTTTGAATTCGGCTTTATCAACTTGGGAGTGAATATTTTAATATGTATGTGCTTGCTTTTTCCTGTGTGCCTGCAGCCATACCATCTCAGATTGTGATCTTGATCAGTTTAAAGTTAAGCTTCAAGATAAGTTGCAAGGATTGGGTTAGTCAGGGCTTGACATTTTTTGAAACTTTCCCTTCCCAGAATGCTACAAGTGGTAATGTCAGTGATGGAGGGCATATCTTCACTTGGGAGGAGGGAGGAAAAAAGGTATGTTCTCGACTCAGGTTAGCTAACCTGGGTTAAAATAGAAGTGAAGAACTCGGCTATTAACTTGGGTTAGCAGCTCAAGTTTAACCTAGGCTTTAACTCACACTGCTAACCTGACTTAAAAGCTGAGTTCTTGTGGCTTCACTACTGTTTTAAAATTTAACTAACCCAAGTCAAGAACATACCTTTTTTTCTCTCTCTGAAGGCACCCTGAGAAGGTGATACTCTTCTCTCTGAACCTCTCAGTACTGTACCAGTGTTGCAGCATGGTGTTATGGGGCAGTGTGCAGCTGGTGGGTGGCATCTTTAAAATGAGGTCTTGACAATGTATAATCTTCATCAATTCCATGACACTTTTCACAAGAATAGGAGTTTTAGCCTGTGAATTCCCCCTATATTTTCAGCTGGTTATGGTACCCTTACTTTCTAATCTATTCTTTAATGTTGCTGTGTATTGTAAAATTGCTACTGACTTTTACTCCAGAGGTGACCACGTTGATGTGGTGGGTAAAAAGATTCCTAGTCCTAGAGATACATAGTCTAACATTTTTCAAAAATAGGTTCCTAAAGTTAGACTGCTAAGTTCTTATTTAGGCACTAAATCAGTAATCTTGATTTTTAAAGTGCTAAACACCTAGCTCCAGTTGACCCATTTTTTAAAAGTGTGGTTGTAGTTTGTGAAACACTTCAGGATCCTTCGGGACAGAAGATGCTATATACATACGTTTTATTCCTTGCATTTCTTGCTGTGGCTTCAAGGCAATCAATCTGATGGCAGTGCTTCATTCAGTTAAAGTGAGTTTTCCCTTCTTGGAATTACAGCAGCATATTAAGGTTTTGTTGTGTGACCCCAGCTATACTATGAATCCTGTCAGGTCAGGGGCCCAGTTACAACGTGGGCGTCAAGGGACTGGGTTACTACACGGTTGTCCCCTGACTTTGTTACAACACAATTGCAGTTTCTAGTAAAAGCTCAATCTTAACCATGTAACCAGGTCAGGGGCAGCCATATTGTAACCCAATCCCCTGACTTAGTTATATTTGTAATGTAGACAGGACCTGCTGCATTCAACTTCTGCAACTAACATTGGTTAGTCCAGGGGTCGGCAACCTTTCAGAAGTGGTGTGCCGAGTCTTCATTTATTCACTCTAATTTAAGGTTTCGCGTGCCAGTAATACATTTTAACGTTTTTAGAAGGTCTCTTTCTATAAGTCTATAATATATAACTAAACTATTGTTGTATGTAAAGTAAATAAGGTTTTTAAAACGTTTAAG
This sequence comes from Chrysemys picta bellii, assembly GCF_011386835.1. Lineage (NCBI taxonomy): Eukaryota > Metazoa > Chordata > Testudines > Emydidae > Chrysemys > Chrysemys picta. The sequence continues at coordinate 106,143,943 of NC_088796.1, forward strand.
AAGCTTCATTTAAAATGAAATTAAAATGCAGAGCCACCTGGACCAGTAGCCAGGATCTGGACAGTGTGAGTGCCACTGAAAATCAGCACGCGTGCCATAGGTTGCCTACCCCTGGGTTAGTCGGCTGCTTCAGTATTCGCATCATTCCCTTCCCCTCCATCCCCCCTCCGCCACTATCCTGTGAGAAACTCAGACTCCTTGTGAGCATGTTTGTTACTGTACTGTACGAAAACACACTAATAAAAGAATCAGAAATAAGCAGTACAATGTTTTAATGTTATTTATCATGACCTACTTTCCATAGTGTTACCAGGCTTATGTGGCAACATCCTTACTCGCATTGAGTAATATCGTATGCCCCCAGTAGTCCCATTGAAATGAATGGGCTCCCTGGAGAAGTGAGGTATTACTCATGGTAAGGAATCTGATTCTCTGATGAAAGGACCAATAGAAGTGCCAAGTTTTATTGAAATCATGCGAGCTGTAGAGATAGAAAAGACCTATTAGACCATCCAGCATATTAGATTACCTATATTATAAAATCAGTCCCTGCTGGGCTTCCTAGAGCACATTTTCTAGTGTTGTGTCCAGTGTTTACAAACGCTTGGGCTTCCTTCACTTCCCTTGGAGAGTGAAACCACAGCCTAATTGATCGCCCTGCTAAGAAGTTTTTCTGATATTACCTTATATTTCCCCTTTTTAAAAACACAAAAGTGTCACAATACGACATATTTATGATTTAAAAAAAATCATTTAAGTATATTGATTGGATCCCTACTTACTCTTTATGAATTGTTCAGCATCACGATGGTTTAAATGAAAAAATATGGTGTTTCGTGATACCAAGAAGCAATTTTAGACTTTGGCATTAGACAGTATACAACAGAGTATAAACAGGCATTCTATTCATAAAAGTATAATGAAATCAAAAGACACTAAAAGGACTGGTTAAAGATTTTTAAAACCAGACATGACAGGTAAGCTTTGAAGTCATTTGAGAACTAGGCCTGTACAGCACAAGTTAGTGCAAAACTAAACGATTTTTAAATATATATGCCTCAAGAACACTTTGATTTTTAAATCTTAATTATTTAAAAACTGGAATCAATAATTCAGCATTTGGGTGTGTGTGAAGGTGATGAACACAAATTGCTTTTTCAAAATTTAGAGAAAGCACATTGCTGTCAAATACTGCATGTGTACAGGCTATGTTAGGATGACTTGCTCAGATCCTGTCGCCCAAAGGTTGGTGCATACACCTCTTGGCCCTTTGCCCATTATCCACAATGGCCCAGTCTGATAATTGTAGTATTAAGTTTGGAAAAACTATTTCTCTGGAATGTCTTCTATGCAAAACAAGGTAATGAGAGACGCTGGGTTTTCTCTCTCATAAAATAAAAGGAAAAAAAAAATAAATCCAGCAAACTGGTTTAAGCTTATGGAAGCATTTCTTTTGACTGACCCACTGATTACAACAAAATACATTTCTGGTAGTCAGATTCTTTCTTTGTACTAGAGTCAAATTTAAAAAATGATGATAATTAATAAAATGTAATTCTACAGAGTACATTATCTCTCAAGCAAAGTGAAGGTTTAGAAATGACATGTTCATATCAGGTTTAAACATCAAAGACTGACATTTGTTACTGTGGACATCAAAAGAGATATTAAATATTTTAAGAAGGAATGTGGAGGTGTTATGGTAGGTTCTGTACTTGAGGAATTCAGAAAAAATTAACAAGAATCTTAATTTAAATATCTTTACTGTGTTAATGCAAGCTGTGCTTCAGGGATAATGTAATTTAAAATAACCCCATATTGTATGGAGTATAACTGTATATCTTTTTCTTGCACACAAGATTATAATGGAAATAAGAACAGTAAGTGCTATTCTGTAGGGAGATCAGAATTCCAGGGTGAAAGGTGGTATCTTACACTACTAAAATCAAATGTTCTCCAATGTTCAAGTGCTGCATACTACATTTTACTTTTATCATATCACTGTCTGTAGTTCTCCTCTTCCAGTTCCATCTGACACCCTCTCCTATCCAGGTTTTGCTCCTTGCACTCCACTGAAACAGCTTTCATAAAGTGTCTAATGACCTGTTCCTAGCTAAAGCTCAAAACCATCCTCATCCTCATCTTCATCCTCCTTAGCCTGTCAGCCACCTTTGAGACAGTTGAGCATGCTCTTCTTGAAGTCTTGTTCTCTCTTGGCTTCTATGACTCTGTTCACTCCTGGTTCTCCTTCTACCTCTCTATTCGTTCCCTCAATACGTCCTTTAGACTAGAGAATCCTCCTCGTCTGCTCTCCAGATTTCTGAGCAGATTCCACAAGGCTCTGTCCTTGGTCCCGTTCTCTTCTCCCTCAACACTTTATGTCTGGGTATTCTCCTCTACAAACACAAATTCAACTACCATCTCCATACTGACGATTTATATATCTCTGTCTCTCTGCTTCAGACCCGTCTCCTTCTGTCCAAACTTTGTCATCTGGCTGTGGCTGTCTAGCTATCAGCTCAAGGTCAACATGACTAAAACAGAGCACCAGATTTTTCCTTCCAAGCCCACCCTGCTACCTCCCTTCTGTGAAATGACCCCCTCAGGACCATGAGGAGGAAGAGACAGATGCTGATTGTTGTGAATTTGGGAAACTCTATAGCCAATCCCAATTGGGGAGGAATTAGGAGCCCTTCTTCTTGCCAATTCTTTCTGCATAATATCTCTAAGATATGATCTTTCCTATCTATCCACCCAGCTAAAACTTTCATCCAGGCTCTCATCATTTTGCATCTTGATTGGCATAACACCCTTCTCTCTGGCCTTGACAGATCCAGTCTTGACCTGCTCATATCCATTCAGAATGCTGTTACAAAGTTGTTTTCCTAGTCTGTCACTCTGACCACGTCATCTCCCTCTTTACATTCCCCCTCCTCGGCTCTCCCCCACTTCTCTCTCACATCAAACATAAGCTGCCTTCCCTTTTAGTGCCCTTCATAGCCTGTTTCCACCCTACATATCAACTCTCATTTGCTATCTAGATGTTAACCTCACCTCTACTCAGCCCATTATGACAGGCTCCACTGTCCACTTGTCACATTCTTAAATAACATTGTCATTCTTTCTCCCAAATTCTTTCTCCCAAACTCACTCTCCCACTTGGGAGGAGCTTCCCATAAACACCCACAAAACTAATGCATTATCCTCTCTCAAAACCCTCCTTTCGCCTGATGCCTACAAAAAACCTTGACAATGGTTAGGCTCCTGGTGTGCTGAGACCACTGCTTATCATGCTGACCAATATTGTCTTATTGTTTACTTGTACGCCCCTGTCTTTCTCTCTGTATCTATATGTTGTCTCTCATCTTATAGTTACATTGTAAGCTCCTTGGGACAGGGACTGTCTTTTTGTTCTGTGTTTATACAGCATCTAACTAGTAGGTGTTGGTCCATGACTAATACTCACAAATGCTACAGTAATGCAAATAGTAATAATATTTATAGTGCCTGCTTCTGCAAAAAATTAAAACAATTTAATAGCACAAAATATTTTTGTATCTCATATCTGGAAGCCAAGAACTGTTCTATAACATATCCACAGCGGATTTACTTCCTAACTAGTTAAAACCACTGAACTCTACTGGTACTAGAATTAAACATACTGTGCTTATTTTTCCTATACTCAGAGGCACCATTGGAATCCACCTTGCATGCTTGAACATAATGCTCAGAATGAAGTATAAAACCTAATGTAGCACAGTGCCTGTAAAATCAAATATTTAGTATGGCTTTGTTTCACTGCCAAGTTTTTTACAATATTTTATGTCTTATTAAATAGAGAAATTTCAGTCTGTTTTTTAAGTTGCTTCAGGGGGTTAAAATCTGCATGTTTTGTTTCAATTTCTTTAGTGCCAGGCAAAGTGTGTATGTGTAATTATTTTCAACTTGCTGAGGGTTTAAGCTTACTAGCCAGGGTGGAAGATAGCTGGGTTGTCACTTTGCAATACAGGGGCTTGATTTGTGCCTTTATGGACAATGCTCTGTAAAGGGTGGTGAGTCTCTGTGCCACTGAGTCACAGTTTCTTCTCTGCTCCTGACTCACTTGCAGAGGAAAGTAATCTGCTATTGCCCCTTACCCGTAGCAGATTACTCCCTTCCACCTTCCCTTCGTGCTGAGTCAGTGTATTGGGATGTGTGGCGTCAAGCCTGCCTATTCCTTGCTCTCTCTTCACCCACTCTCTGCTCAGTGCATGTTGCTTAAAATGTAGTGCAAAGCATGGTAGTGAGTTTGTGATGTGGCAGCTAAAGAACCAGCTGCCTTGGGGTTTGTCTTTAATGCAGTGTTCGGTCAAGTTAACTCCTCTCAAGTTAACCTTGCTTGAGTGAGAGCAGCCACACTGCAAAACAGCTCCTCAGCCGCACAGAATGTTTGGATTAGCGGCAGAGAGTAGCTTGTTGTGTTCCTAGCTTGAGTGTCAGCAGCACTCAGACTTCAACCTACACCTCGTGACAGGCCGCCTGGGCTTGAATTTAAAGCACCACTTGAGCTAGAGATTTTTGTGTGTGCCCAGGAGTCAGGTTAGGGATAAAACTTGAGTTGTACCTTCATCTACACTGCAGTGAAGACAAGTCATTAGCAGAGCATTAGCAGAGTCATAAACCTCATATGGTTGAACTGCTGAAACGTGAGACAAAGTCACACTATGTTACTGTGGGTTACAGAAGCAAATCTAAGTTGCCACGTTCCTTTTGAAAGACTGTGGCAAAGTGGATGAGAGTTGGGTTTTTTCTCCAGCTGTGCCTGAAATGATCTTTTGCATTTTATGAGTGAGTAATAGTCACACCCCTACGTTCCAGTATGAGACATTGGCTCATAATAAAGGCTGTGAAGGGAAGAAAAATATTAATATGAGTCAGTGGAAGATCTGGGACCCAGAATTCATGATCTCTTGCCTTGATAGCATGATAACTAAAGCTTGTCACATCATTGCAAGAAGTCCAAAATCATATTACAGTGGAAATACAAATTTTGGCAACACTCCTTTCTGTCCCTCTGTGCCTGCACCTGAGATGTGGGGAGGCTGGGCAGGGAGTGGGAGAGTGTGTACTTCCCCTTATCCTCCTGACCAACTGTGTAGGGCTGGACTGCAGTCTTGCCCTTTTAGGGATAAAAAGATTGTCTACTGTTTTCTGAACTTGATTTTAGCGTGTTGCCAATCAACTTTCTGTTTAGGGAGAAACAAACAAAGGATGTTTCTCTTACTTTTGTTAGACCTTCTTTCTCTTCCTCAATTCACTTGACACTTTCTTTCTAAGGAGAAAGGAAGCAGGAAGAGGAAAGAGAGGCCGGGGAGGGAAAGATGGCAAATGCTGGAACAATTTGTGTACCCTTTGTCCAAGTTGCCCATTGTAATATTAAAAAGGAAAGTGGGGAAAGAAAGGAAATTATTTACTCCCTGTCACAGAGGGAAATAAAGATTTGACAGGATACTCCCTCCTTTCCTTCCAACAGAAACCAAAGGGGGTAGGAGGAGGGTAGAAGATGAAAGAGAGAATGCCTCCTCTTATAAGCAATCAGTGATGAGTAGCGCCCTACCAAATTCACGGTCCATTTTGGTCAATTTCACAGTCATAGGATTTTAAAAATAATACATTTCATTATTTCAGCTATTTAAATCTGAAATTTCACGGTGTTGAACTAGTAGGGGTCCTGACCAAAAAGAAGTTGTGGAGGAGTCGGAAGGTTATTGGAGGGGTGTTGCAATACCTTTACCCTTACTTCTGCACTGCTGCTGACAGTGGTGCTGCCTTCAGAGCTGGGCAGCTGGAGAGCAGCAGTTGCTGGCCAGGAACCCAGCTTTGAAGGCAGAGCTGCCACCAGCAGCAGCACAGAAGTAAGGATGGCATGGTATGGTATTGTCACCCTTATTTCTGCACTGCTGCCTGCAGAGCTGGACCCTCAGTCAACAGCCATCGCTCTCCAGCAGCCCAGCTCTGAAGGCAGCAGCACAGAAGTAAGGGTGGCATGGTATGGTGTTGTCACCCTTACTTCTGCACTGCTGCTGGTGGGTGCTGCCTTCAGAGCTGGGTGCCTGGCCAACAGCTGCCGCTCTCCGGCCACCCAGCTCTGAAAGCAGCGTAGAAGTAAGGGTGGTAATACCGTGACCCGCCCTAAAATAACCTTGCGACCCCCCCTGCAATTCCTTTTTGGGTCAGGACCCCCAGTTTAAGAAACACTGGTCTCCCCATGTAAATCTGTATAGTATAGGGTAAAAGCAGACAAAAGGCCAGATTTCACAGTGGGAGACCAGATTTCACGGTCTGTTTTTTCATGGCGGTGAATTTGGTAGGACCGTAGTGATGAGTAGAATGGCAAAAATACTTTTCCTCTAGCATTCAGGGGAGTGGGAGAAGCGGGGAAGGAGCAGAGAAACAGAGAGAAGCTGTCAAAAGAGAAAAAGCGGGGAGGGTAGAAGAAAGTAGCTTGGAGAGAAGGAAAGAGCTACAGGGCTATTTCATCACGTATGGCAATAAAGAGATGCAGTGACATATATTGTTTTAACCTGAGGATTGAAACATCATGACAGTGTCAGGGCATGCTTGCTGCGAGGCTGTGTATTGCAATGGCACTCACTAACAATGGATCTTCAGTTCTGAAGTTTGAGATTGATTAGTCCATGTAGCTTTTACCATTTGAAATTCATTTCCTTTAAAGTGTGGCTATTTGCTGTTTTTCACCCTGGCTAGTAGATGTAACAAATAGTGTAGCAAAGATGGTAGGCCTCAATAATACAGTTTGAGCTCAGTTGGATGTGTTAACTCTTTTCAGCTTGCCCTGTGAAGTGCACTCTTTACACATGCATTGGTTAACAATTCGGTTGCCCTTACGTGAGCCAGAATAGACTTCAGCTGGCTTTCAGAGCTAGCAGGAGTCAAAGTTCCCCCACGCCAGTGGCTCATCAGTCTATGTGGGTTAAGGCATGTCAATTTCATAGCCAGCATTACACAAGGGGATGATGTGGCCAGCATCTAATCTGACCACCTTTGACTGCCCTAACCTGATGGATCAGGTACCTATTTTTTAACTGGGTTTACTATAGGTGGCTTTTCAGTGTGAAATCAAGGAAGATTCAAACATACAACCGCTAGGATTGTAGTCAACATGTTAACCACTCAGCCACTGCTAGCAGGAGTGAACCCTCATATCTCAATGTATGTACTTTGACCCATCAACCTTTTACCCCCAATCGGGGATATTGCAGATTATGTATTCCTCATGCCACCTTATCTTAAACCAAACTTTGCACCCTCTATAATCTGTATGTTATTCCGTGATAACCAGAAACTTCTATGCTCAAACTCTGTTCACTATTTTTTTTAACATCATCTTAATAAAATTTTTAAATCTGTTAAAAAAGCTTCCCCACCCTAAAAGAAAAATAAGCACTATTATTCCGAATGCACCCAGGGAGTAAGGTATGCCACTTTTACAATTACTTTTCTGACTTTAGCAGCTGTTAATGTATTGCTAACTTACCTGAAGGTGGAAAGTACTGGGTTCCTAAAAGATATATTAAAGGAAAAATTGTCAACTCTTATCACATTACACACATTCCAGATAATTTGATTGCCATCAACTATGATCTGCAATGGATACATTTAAAAGTTCCTTTTTAAGATTTTACTGTTATGTAAGGTATTTACTGTGTTAGTGGTATTACCCATGGCAAACATAGGGAATACCAGTTCATGCTGCTAATACATTACCTAACGGGAAAAATTGTTATAGGAGCACTTGCTTATATATGCTGTTGGCTTTATATGGTGCCATATAGGATGTGAATTATGATGATGTACGTAAAATTTTAAAAACATCTGGGGCAAAATGCATTTTTAATTGAAAATGGAGAACACATTCTTTTGTGTAGACTATATTAAGCAGTACAGAGTAAAATGTAAGGTATTCTCCTCTCTCTGCACAGGCATAACTCCTAATAATGTTAACAGAAGCTATATACATGTTACAAGTGGATTATGACCCCCTGTAAATCTAACAAAAAGCCTGAGGGGTTGCATCTATACCTCCAAAGGCTGTGATCCCATGTGATCTCAACCTAAGCAGGGCGAGCCTGGTTAGTACTTGGATAGAAGACGTCCAAAGAAAACCTTGGTTTCTTGATTCTACATCTTGTAGCTTCATCACTAGGATGATGCTAATTTGAGTTTGATTTTAGGTGTTGTTTCACTGCATCATTGGTGAGGCCTCATCTGGAATACTGTGTCCAGTTTTGGGCCCCACACTACAAGAAGGATGTGGAAAAATTGGAAAGAGTCCAGCGGAGGGCAACAAAAATGATTAGGGGTCTGGAGCACATGACTTATGAGGAGAGGCTGAGGGAACTGAGATTGTTTAGTCTCCAGAAGAGAAGAATGAGGGGGGATTTGATAGCAGCCTTCAACTACCTGAAGGGGGGTTCCAAAGAGGATGGAGCTCGGCTGTTCTCAGTGGTGGCAGATGACAGAACAAGGAGCAATGGTCTCAAGTTGTAGTGGGGGAGGTCCAGGTTGGATATCAGGAAAAACTATTTCTCTAGGAGGGTGGTGAAACACTGGAATGCATTACCTAGGGAGGTGGTGGAGTCTCCTTCCTTGGAGGTTTTTAAGGCCCGGCTTGACAAAGCCCTGTCTGGGATGATTTAGCTGGGAATTGGTCCTGCTTTGAGCAGGGGGTTGGACTAGATGACCTCTTGAGGTCCCTTCCAACTCTGATATTCTATGATTCTATGATCATTTCCTGGCGTGACCGCATTTCAGTCGTGGGGAGAGAGAATCATCTCTCTCTCTCTCAATATAAATAGATATATAGAAGTCAACTTTTTCAAAATGGGTGCCTAAAGTTGGGCTCTTAAATCTGTGTTTTGACCTCTAGATAAATACTTAACAAACCCAACAGATTTCACATTGGCCACTGAACATCTAAAAGGCCCTGCTCCCATTTGAGTCAATAGCAAAACTCACATTGACTTCAAAAGGGAAGAATCAGGTCCTAAAATGGTTATTTGTAGTCACTGCCATCTTGGCCTAGATTCCAAACCAGAAACTTACCCAGCATAGTTTAATCTCTCATTACCAAATTGCCTGATCCAACAGAAAGTGTTCCAATCTCTTCTTATTTTGACTGTCAGTCAAATAGAAAAGAACAATGAAAGGAGGTTGCTATATACTTTTCCCAGTTGATTATAATTTCAATATATTGGTTGTTAATTTCCATCGATATATTGAGGAATGTCTTGTATGGAATCTAAATTTTGCACACAACAGTCTGGATTTCAACTCTCATCCCATCCTGTGAACTGTTGTCATCATGTTTTGGTCTAATTTTTGGACTTTTCTTTGTTGATTCTGCTATTAGATGGTATATATATTTTTGTATTTCTAAGAAAGTTAGTTGACAACAGTGTTATGATCTTTTTCAGGGTACCTTGAGGATAGTTTTGTAAAATCTGGAGTCTTCAATGTGTCAGAACTTGTGAGAGTGTCCAGAAGTAAGTTAACACATTGTATTTAACACATGCAAAAAGCCTAATATATAGTCCCCTGAAGTCAATTGACTGTAATGGAGTTTGCTTTGGGCCCTAAGACAAGAAGAAAATGCTTTTAACCTTGTGCATGATGTCACAGTGCATCTCGCATACATTTATAATAAAACAGGTAAAAGGCTTTCTTTGTTTTTTCAAATTCTGAATCAAACATCTTATTAAGAACTTAAATCCATTTGCTGTGCATGGCTCAATGAAGTGATGTCAATAAAATTACCATAGATAATGAAACAAGTTCTTTCATGCACTTGCAACTTTTCCCTGTCATTCTATCCTCTGTACATCTTTGGAATTCTGCTAAACCATCAGATGTCTCTTTTCTTTTACTTTGCTCCAATCTCATGACCTTAAAGGAGAGTTACATCATAGCAAGAATAGGGAGTATAACTAATTGAATGTAGAGTGTGGTAGTCTCTCTCTCTGTCACACACATACAAATTCATAGAAAATCTTAATATGGTATAAGAATAATCTATAATCCAGATATTGTTTTTATTTACTCCTGGTTTTGGTATACTTCCTTCTTGTATTTAATGTAAATTTTGTTCATTTCTTTTTGTTTAAGACTTCTTTTTGAAAGGAGTGAACAAAAATACAAATTCGGAACTTGTTTAGAAACAACAACAGTGATGAATATGGAGTTTATAACTAAAACTGCAATGGTTGAATGTTCCAGGAACCTCCCCAAAACTGTCTGCTGCAAATTTTACACTAGCGCTAGTTCATGCTAGGACAGTACACACTGCGAGTTTTAATGAGTTCAACAAAGTTAAAGACCTGATTCTGATCTCAAGACTAACTTGTATGAAGTCAGTTTAAGTACCCCACCAAAAGACTGATGTGATATAACGTGTGCATGGAATATATTCAATAAAACTGCTCGTTATTTATCTTAGCACTGAGTTTTGAGGCCAAATTGTGTGCATAACTCCCATTGACATCAATGGTTATTTAAATAAGAGTTACACATGTGTATCTGAGTGCACTTTAGTCTCCGTGTATTAAGGCACACGCACTTTTTATGCCCATCCAAGTTATGCATGTGCAACACTGAATGTTCTTTCCAAAATTGGGGATTTGCATATGTGAAATACAGGTTTCACATGCTCATGAGGTGTGTTGTCTGAGCAACTCACATACACACACTTTTAATCATTTGGTCATATCTAAAAAAAATCAAGATTATGTTGTTGCCAAATCTTCTGCTTCTCAGTGCCCTCATAATGCTCTTCTAATAATAAATTTAAAAGTATGTGGTTTCTGTGGGACTTCTTCCCATGTGTTTGTTTAACCTCAAGCCACAACAAAAGTATGCTGTAATTGTTAGAAAAATTCAAACCTTCAGATAAGTTATACAACATTCGATTATTTTTGAAGTTAAAATGCTGAATGCACAGACAGTACACAAAGGTAAAGATAACTCTGTGTGTGTGTGTGTGTATGTGTGTGTACACAAAAACAATATCTGCAACATATGAGAAAGCAAATTTACCAGTGCAATGCTCTCTCCATATAAGGCTATTTCTGGCATGAATAGGCAATCAGGGATGTTCACGCCCTTTTACAACATGCTCAGTTTTGTATCTCCGTCTTTCTCACTTTTTCCCATTCATGATTTCCACATTATCTATGATAAAACAATAATATACAGTAATAAAACTGCATATATGTTCAGAGATTTTGGGGGGAGGAGGCAGAGGGAGCAGTTAATTTGTTTTTAAGGTATGTAAACATTAACAGAACTTGACTGTACATGATTTCTTCAATAGGCAGAAAACTAGTTACAAATTTTATAATGTCAAGATTTTTTAAATGTTAAAATAGAAAGGATGATCAAAAATATAGAGATTAGTTTTGACTCTTCTTAATAATGTATTCTTCAGCGCCTATTACCCAGGGAACTGGAGTGAACTTCCCGATTGGAGAGCTTCCGAGCCAGCCATACTACCATGATATGAATTCGGGTGTAAATCTACAGAGGTCACTGTCCTCTCCACCAATCAGGTAAATATATTCTTAAAAGAGTAAATATTAGTGTTTGGCAAAAATATTGGTTATCTGGCTACGTGAAGTCAGGGTTCATGATGTTGGGAAAACAATAATATTGTGAAGAAAGTGTGATATTGCATGAGCTCTTGCTGCTTTTATAAATTTGAGTATGTATATTTTTATAAGTTATATGTAGATAATAAACTCATGGTGTAAGGATATCTTCCTGTAAATGGGAAGAGTATTACAAATGATACCACTTCACTCTAGTTTTCAAAACCACTTTCTAGCAGTCTAATAAAGGAAGCCACATCCTAGTGGTCTATTAGAGAACATCTAAAACTGCTCAGTTATACACAGAGAGATTTTACACTTGCAAGAAGAAGGGATGCATTTAACACTACTGACTGACTCAGGCAGAACAGTTATAGCTCTGTGGATGAGCACAGTTTTGTTTTTATTTAACACTGTTGCCTTTTCTTACATTTTACATCCTTTTAAAAGGATGCTAAGACTCACCTTTTGCTGCTCCTATTGGTAAAATTATAAATGATCTCCTCATCTGCCAGTCTGATTTCTCCAGGTTTTAGAAAACAATGTAAGACAATTCTGTGAGGAAAACCTGATTGCTCCAAAACTTTCACTGGCTGGTGAGAAGGTGCTGGGCCAGGCATAGAATAGGGAAGCGGAAAAAAAAGAAACATCAGCCACGTTATATGTAAATTTAATTGTGGGGACATGAAGCACCAGAACTCAGATCTCCATCTCCTGAAGGAGCCCACAAAGGGTAATTATAACTATTTGAGTGGTTTCCTCTTGGAGTTCTTCCCAGGTTGTTATGACAGGGGAAGGATTGTCTCCAGTGGACTAGGCCATGGGATAGGTCCCCACCCTTCACAGGACTCTAGAGCAGGGATCAGCAACCTTTGGCACATGGCAACCTTTGGCACATGGCCACATCCCTCAGTCCATGCCGCTTCCTGCAGCCCACAGATGGGCCGAACCTGCAGGCACTGCAGGTAAACAAACTGTCCCGGCCTGCCAGCGGATTTCCCTGATGGGCCGCGTGCCAAAGGTTGCCGATCCCTGCTCTGGAGGGGATCCAGGGCCTGGTTCTGGCTGTGACTTCCCCCAGAACCTCCTCTTAAGTTGGGGGGAGTCCCCTAGTACAGAAGCGGAATTGGTGGAACGTGATATAGGCAAGAGTTGTATTATCTTTCCTGGGAAACTTCCACAAGGCTAGTCAAGGGATGATAAGTGGGGCCACTGAATCCCTGCCTCAGCCAGCTCTGGCCTACTCCTCTCCACGTCTGTGGATTCTGACTCTGTGAAGCACCATTCACATGGTCTTAGGAGGGGCAGAGAGCATCACAGAGGGAGTGAAATGCATGAATGGAGAGTCTGCTGTGCCCAGGAAACTTGGGCTCCTGTTCTGGCTTCAGGAAACTAATGAGTTTTGCTTTTCCCTGCTGGAATATCTTGGTTTGCTGAAGCTACCCTGTAATGATGCATCCTGTATTTTCACAGGTACCATGGCTTGCATATGTGTGGTGCCACAGAGTTATGCATCATCAATGAACCAGGAAGTGTGTGTGTGTGGGGGGGCATTTCAAAGTTTTTGAAATAATTACTAACAATTCTTACTATTTTGAAATAATTACTAACATTGTTATTATTAACAATGTATCAGTCTGGTTATTGTGGGGTTTTAGTGTACATTTCTGGGTTTAACTCCATTATCTTTTCAGCCTTACAGTTCACCTTTTAAATTAAAAAGTATAAATTCATCCTCATGGTATTGTCATAATAATTATTTCATAGTATTGTCTAAATATTGTTAAACCTTCATGCCTGGTTCCCCATCTTCCTTTGGAAATTTGCTTATTCTGAGAAGTTTCAGAAGGCGTTGATAAGAAGAAACTTGCCTTTCTCCTACTAGATTGAAGTGAATGTCTTTGAATGATGGAGTTTGAAATGCAGACCTTTCATTTTAAATTAAACTAACCGAAAATGAAAAGACTGTGTTTCAGGGTAGGCCTCTTTGAAAAGTAACTTGGTACTCTGATCTGGTGGGGTGGGTAAAGTAAGCTTTCCTTCTACTAGCATATTCTGAGCTATTGAAGTCTTACCTAGCTGACCTTATCTTGGGTGCAGAAACACTCCTCCATTGCTTTTCTTTGCCTGAAATTAATTATACAGAGAATTTAACATTTTAGTGACATGACCCTTTTACAGCAGGTTGCAGGTTTTGGACATTTGGCCATGGTCCTAAATGCCGCCAAACTTAGAACGTGCAGAGATTGAAAATTCTCCCCACAGTGGTTTTTTTGTGTATTATGCACACATGCCAACTATATAATGTAAATATTTATATACAATGCACACATCATTGTTTGAGAACACACCTGTGTGACCTATGTTACAGGTCAGGCTTAACATTTGTTTTCATGGTTTTTCCTTTAATCGCTCTCTGTGTTGAAAAATTTGTTTAAATCCTTATAGCCTCTGCAGTACCAATGCTAACTGCACATAAGTCTTAATACCAACACCTTTATTATTTCAACAGCAAGAGACCCAAAACTATCTCCATAGATGAAAATATGGAACCAAGTCCAACCGGAGACTTTTACCCATCTCCAAATTCACCAGCTGCTGGGAGTCGGACATGGCATGAAAGAGATCAAGGTGAGTAACATGAGGACCATTTTATGCCAAAGTGTTCAAACATACATCAGAAATATAGATTTTCCACTCTCCTTTTGCATAATTGCAATACAATGACACTTAAAAAGGGGGAGGGAATAAATCTTAGCTGTTCTTCACAACAATTTTTTTGCGTGTTTCTAAACAAATGTATTTTTAAAAAAACCCTAAGTCAAGTGGCATGAACAATCACATAATCATCATTTTTCCACACAGTCAATTGTATTATTGTTATTAAAACATTTATTACACAAGAAGTATTCTTTGAAAACTTAATTGATATTGTGTACACTCCATGAAAGATAATAACTCCATTCCAATAGGATTTGAACATTATCTTTAGTTTTTAGCTGAGTAAAACTGAAGTGTTGCCACACTTTGGTTGAGCCAATATTAAGTTACCAAAGCTCAGTTTCTGCACTGGGATTCTGCATTAAGGCAGACCCTTGTACCTGGGCACAGTCCCATTATCTTCTATGGAATTCTGTTTGAGCTCAGGGTCCATGCTAACGAATCCTGATGTAGCATTGGTATCTTTGTCTGTATTCTGACGTGTGTTGCAATATTTTGTCAGGGTATTAGAGCCCAATGTTAGTATTTTGTTAGAGAGGGAAATAACTGACCATGGAGCGAATTTAACATTTGTTAACTGTTGTCACCTTGGTCTTCACATTAATGCCAAGATATAATTCCCTCACACCTGTAATGTGTTATGATATTTTCAGTATATGCATTGTAGATGTTTTAATCATCATGTTTTTCAAAGGAGTCTGTGCTTGATGCTTGTCAGCCCCGTGCAGTTCTTCAGACACATCCATGCACTATGTAGCACAGCTTGTGAAGTCAAAATAAAGAGCCAGACATGTAATTCCTTCTTTAGCTCCCGCTCCTAATATTTAGCTCCCACTACCTGAGTCCTTTGCCTATCAGTCAATTCCAACCTCTCCATTTCTGACTGGCTGTTTGGTGTGCTTTTATTTTTTTATTTTTATTTTTAGGTGGTGCATTTAGAATTTTTCCAATCTGTCTGTGTCTGTGTCTGTGTCTGTGTCTGTGTGGAGGTATTGTGGTGGTGGTAGTGCGTGTTAAGTAATTAATTTAGTTGCATTTCCCCTTTGCATTGTTTCGTTGTCTCTCTTTATTTTAATTGTCCCTCCCTGCCCCAATTTACATTTTTTTAAACTGTATTTTTATTGTCTGCCGTTGGGATGGGAGGAATTCTTGTATTGTTCTCATCTTTGAGTGTCATATTTTCTGGTTTTTGTTAATTAGGGATTGATTTCTCTTTTTCAGATTGGTTTCTAGAGAGTAATGTTTTTTTTTTTTCCGTGTTCTGTTTCGGTTTTGTTGCTATTCCCTCCCCTGCCCCTCCAGTCAGTGTAAGGTGTTTTCTTATTTTCAGCATTTACTGCTGAATTTTAAAAAAAATGAACATGTAGGCAATGTATGTATTTAGCCTGTGACTTTGCATACCCAGACTGATGACAGCAAGGGGAATAGACTTGTTTTGCAGTCTCAAAAAAGGATGTACAGCCCTATGTTAGTAGCTTTATTTTGTTACTGCTGTTTTACCATGATTGCCTTTTGTTACCACTGTTTATGAGAGACATTATTGTATCCTGCACGTCTTCTTTTCATTCTATACATAAATTGACCACAAGACTAGGGAAAATGGTCTATGTTTCTCTTCAAAGTAGCCCTGTATATTCCCATTTGAAGAATGCAAAGTGAGCCTCAAGAACTTTCTAGAAATGCAGTGCCTGTTGGCCTGCATAAGCCTGTACTCTGCAGCACCAGATTTTGGATTTGACCTGTATAGTCTCCAACCCCCTCAATTCCTTTCTTTCCACAGGTAACTGCAGATGTGGAGACCTTTGCTCTGTGCATAGAATTTTGGTTTGATTTTTTGACCAGACTTCCCTTTGTTATTAGTCATAGTTTTTCATAGCATTAGTAGTTTTACTGTTGTTAAGACTGTTTTGGGTAGTTTCACAAAGAACATTTACTTCATTTCTATACTTTTGTGTAGTTAGATTTCTGGACTGTCTCAAGTTTCAGTTCCGTGGTACTGTACCTAATCCAACCCCAAGGACCCTAAAAAAGAAAGATTGGGCTTGAACGGTATACCTCATGCCACTTTGCCTTTTCAGAGCTGTATTCACATTTCCTCATGGTATTGTTTTTTACCATGTCACGCCTTTACATCGCAGGTCCAAAAGGACTGGCACACTTTGGGATTTCCTTTGACAGAGACCTTATGAGACAGACTTTCTGATCTGTCCTGAGGACAGGCCCTCATTCCTGGGCAGGGACAGAGTAGGCCATTGTTACTTCTGTTTTGCCATGACTGCCTTTTGTTACCACTGTTTATGAGAGACATTATTGTATCCTGCACGTCTTTTTTTCATTCTATACATAAATTGACCACATGACTAGGGAAAATGCTCTAGTATTCCTCTTCAGAGTAGCCCTGCATATTCACACTTGAAGAATGTAGTCCTCTGCGGCAAAGTGAGCCTCTGTTTTGAAGTCCTCTAAAGTGGGGAAGCAGAAGCCTCTTGTTCCTGGCCTCTGTTTGGCCCCAGGTCAGGGGAATGTACCATGTCTGGTTCTAAGGCTATCCTAGAACTGAGAAAACTTTGTCTCTCATCTAAGGGTGTGTCTACACAGTAAAGAAAAACCCGCAGCTGGCCTGTGCCAGCGAACTCTGGCTTGGGCTGTGGGTCTATTTCATTGTTCGGTAGGCTTCCAGGCTCGGGCTGGAGCCTGCGCTCTAGGACCCTGCAGGGTGAAACTGTCCCACTGCAGCCCGAGCCTGGCAGTCTACACAGCAACGAAACAGCCCCACAGCCCGAGCCCCGCGAGCCCGAGTCGGCTATCACTGGCCAGCTGCAGGGTTTTTCTTTGCTGTGTAGACATAACGTAAGTTGGTGAGTGCTACCACCTCTGATGGTAACTGCTCCCACCAGGAACTGGCGTTTGTGGCCAGGGCAGATTGCTTAGTACTCCTGAGGTCCTCATTCCAAGCCTCTCACCTATCAGTACCAAGCCTGGAGGTCCAGGGTCTGGCATTTGTGGTGATTCTACTCACCTTTATGCTCAAAGGCAGAGGAAAGAAGAGTCAGAGCTCAGTGAGGGTTCTGTGCCAAGGGACTCAGTGCCATTATAAAGGAAGAAGGAATCCTTTCCTGTCTTCCATGGAATTCTATTCTCATAAAATTCTGGGGTTTAGTGGAAAAAAATGAGGAAGTTGGAGAATCACATGGTGCTTTTTAAACAGCTTTGAACATCCAGTGTCATTAGGGAATGCTCAGACAGTCCCAACAAGCACTGCTTTTCTAGAAGGTTCCTGAAGCTCATCAGCACCAGAAATGTGAATCATCCTTCATTTATGAAGTGTCCACATCCTACAAGTGTGAATATGCAGAGGTACTACATATGCTGGTAAGTAGCCTTTCTTTCATTTTAATGTAATTTTAATTTTTTCTACAAGATCAAAAGTCGAAACAATCAGAGGTAAAATTTAGATCACAGCATTATTGACTTCACTTTAAAGGGGGTTTCACCTGCTCTATTTCGAACTTCATGGACTCAATTCTGTAACTTGTGTCCCGAAATGGACCCAGTTTTCTGTGTACTTAGTTATGAGACATTTTCAATGTTTGAAGCTTCCTGTGGAAAGAAGTTAAGCCAGCAGTGATCTTCTTTAAGCCCTCCTCCAAGACAATAGTGGATTCCAGAAACTGAGGTGGTAGATCTCTTTAACATAAAATATTTCTATCTTGCTGTGTTACTGTTTGCGGAGCAGCCACAAGGTGATAACACTAAGGGTTTGGAGGTGGCAGTGGTGACAAAACCATAGTGCTGAACCAAGTTTGGAGTTCCTAGCTTAAGTATTTTATTCAAAGTGTTAAGGGGAGTGAGGTGCCCAACTCCCTTTGAAGTGCGTACCATATAAATACATAGTGTGTTAACACTTAGTGAGTTGTCAGTCATGTTTGGTGTGCAGAAGTTTGGATGACTTTTTCTAATTCTCCATGCAAGATGCATACTATGAGGCAGTTGGACATGGACAAAGGCCACAATGCAAATGACTCCATTATAATCCTCACTCTTTGCACAAGTTCTGTAATGTGTAAGCATGCATCATGAAATGGGAGAGGAATACGAGGATTTACAGCTTGGTTAGGATGTGTACTGGCTGTGAAACTGTGAGGGGAAAAAAGTAAAAAAGTAAAATTTCACCAAACTACTACCAAACTCATCATCCCACACTGCACTTGTTATCAGTAAAACACCAAAGCTTCTGCTTTTACAGTTACAGAGCTTTCTGTATAAGCAAACTACTATTATCAACTCCTTTCCTCACACTATTCCTGAAGAGACTTTGATATGATATTAAAGATGTTTGTATTTTCAAGAGTATTCCAAAAGAGTGAAATGTAGGGAAATATAAAGAAGAACAGAAATAAGTAAGCTAAACCAAAACAAACAAACAAAAATCAAATCAAAGAGGCTCTGGGTTGGGTTGTTCAAAACAATAGCCAGTCATTTCATATTTAATTTTTTACATTGAATGCATTATTGTACATGCCATTGTTCTAAACATAGCTCTTTCCTTGCCATCAGACAATTGCTCCAAAATGTAAATAGAGACTGTGGATTTGTTGTGCAAAAATGTAGTCATTTTCTTTAACCAAAGTTAGATTTCAAAATTAGTTTCCTTTTTATATTTGATGAAGCCAGATTATAAACATTTATGAAAGAGATCGAGCCTATCATTATTTCTCATTGTGCAATCATTGTGCTGTCTTGGTGGTTTACTTCAGTTGTCTTAGGAATGTTTGGGAATGCTAGAGAAATATGTACTACCACAGGAGTATGGGGAACAGATTCTGAAAAATTTCCTTTAAAAAAGGAAATGATTTCTTAATTATTTTTATGGACCCGACAGCTTTGTCTTCTTTTGAAAAATACATACTGTACAGTTAACTATTGTAGAAAGATCATATAATTAGTATTACATTTGCTTTGACATACAAAATATGAGGTACAGTACTCTTCATGTGATCTTACCAAAACAAATACAACACTTTGAAATGCTACAGTAGATTTCCAAAATAATTGGGATGCAGTTGTGACTGCAAAGATCTTTTCTAATATGAGGTCATCAGTCATAAGAAGCATAAGTTGTTATCCATTAAGAAGTAACATAGTCCAATGTATCAGACCCTGTATTGAAATTAAGGAACTCAGGGTTCTATTTCTGTTGTGTGACCTTGGGAAAGTCACATAAGTGTTCTGTACCTCAGTTTCCCCATCTATAAGATTATAATAATTATACTCACTTTCCTGTATGAAATCTTAGAGATATATGGATTAAGACTCCTTTACAAGACCTAACTATTTTTCATATTACCATTTGAAATATAACCTTTAAGGAATGTGAAATACCAAGTCCATATTAGATATGAACTTTTGCAAATTACTATTCGTCAATTGATTGTCTCTCATTGACTTTAGTGGACTTTGAATCAAGCCTACCTCAGAAATGTATATTTGTTTTAAAATAACATGGCTGCACACTATAAAATCTAACAATTATTCATTTTCTGTCGGGCTAACCTTGATGAACACTGAATATCTGTCTGTGTTAAGACAAAACTCCGATTTTCTGTGATGCAGGAATAAAATTTCAGTGAAATTGATGCATAAATGCAATAGCAAATTTTTGTGAAATTCTTAACAAATAAAATTTTATGTGGAAAACTCCCCTTACATTTGGAAAAGAGAATTTTTAAAAACGTGACAGACAGGCTGTCACCCGTCGCTATACAGGGGAAGTGGCATGGCTTAAGAAGACCCCAGTTCATTTTTTTTTAAAGATAAACAAAGAACTGGTGGAGAAACCCTTGATTCATTGTCTGGTAAGTAACTGAGTATTTTTTTTTTAATGAGATCAGACAGGAATAATGTAAGAAGAGTACATTATATATACATGTATGACTAAATTTTGGAAGTAAAGTATATTAATATAATAGCAAAAAAATCAATTAAAGTCATACTTTAAATCTATTTTTATCATAGTATTACAACATTGTTTAAAGTAAATATATATAACCTACATTTATAAATGATACATATCATAACTAAGCAATACAATTAGAGATTTATGTGGAATTCTGCAGAAGTCAGATGTTCAAAAATACTGAAAGTCAATGTACAATGAAATAAATTTTAATTTTACAGTTTCTTCATCATGTTCTCTCTCTCACACTTCACCCACATCCACCAACAGTCAAGAATCAAGATGCCAACATACCATTAAAACAGAAACAGCTGGACTCTCTTCACCGGTTGACCGCCCAGCAGTTATTGGATGCTCTTCTCAGGCCCAGGCCCCCTTTGTTGGATATCTCTCTTCTGGACACTTGTCCCCTCTTGCTTTTTCCCCATCCACTGGACACTCCTTCCCTATTGGGCCCCTTCCTGATGGCACTTTCCTTCTTGGGCCCTCTTCTCATGGACTATCTAAAACTGACATTTTAATTTCTGAAGTGAGGGAATTGAAAGAGGAAGTAATTAATGCTGTCCAGGAATTGAGAACTATAACAGATCACCTAGGTTGCTTGGTGGCCTATATTGGACAGAGTTCAAGAATACTTCCAACTCCTGGTGCACCTACAGAAGGATAAAGCATATACCTTAGAAATACATAGTCTCCATCTGACAGATGCATTCATCTTATAAGGTTAACCTTGATGAATATCTGTTAAATGTTTCTGTGTTTTCAGTTCAGTCTAAATTCCTAAAATCTTTGTATGTCAAGGAATGTTTTTATGTTGATATATATCCTGCTAGTGAATTTTGTTTAGATCCAATTTTGTATTTCCTTTTTAATAGCTCAAAGTGCTCTTTAATAAATGTATGTATTTCTTATGCATAGATCTTGATTTTCTGTGTTACTTTTAAGTATATTATGTGCAACAAAGTCAGACACTGACACTGAAAGAACACTATTCATTTCTTTAACCTCAACAGTCTTAAGGTAACAAGTCCTTTTCATCATGAATAAGCTCTGAAATGTATTTTAAATCAAAGTTCTTAATTGCAGTTGACCTTTCTGAGTCTGTTGGCAGCCATCATGCTGAAAACTGACATCATAGTGATAATAGCACTGGCATAAAAGTTTTGTGCGAGAAACTATCAACCAGTTTCTGACCTACTTCCCTATGGGCTTAAGAGGCAGAAATAGATAATGTTTAATATTCAAGCAATATGCCTAATTTTTCAATATCAACATTCCTTGTATGGCATTTAATCCAGTATTAAAGTAAGTTGGGATTTGATTTGCTTTGGACTTCCTTAGTGTACGTTTTATAAGGAATGTCTCTTGTAAACATAATTGCAGATGCTAGAAGTAGGTTCAGCAATAGTTTAATTAGGGTGAAAAGTGCTTCTTACCTTTTGAGTTTTGATAGTTGGGCTCAGCAGAACAGGTTAAGCAATTCTCAAAGACTTGTTACTTTGAAAAGACAGTTACAAATTAAAATATAATGAATAGTATAAGAACATAGTGTCAGATCTTCAGCAGATGCAAATGGGTTTCACCAGCTAAGGGTGAAAGTCTAGTCCCACTGAAGTCAATGGTACAACTCCCTGATCCTATGAGATGTGGAATGCCTTCAGCTTCTCTAAGAATTGGCATTCAGCCCTCCCCCTTCCCCGCCCCGGAAAGTCTCATATTTTTCTGAATAGCATGTTCTTCTTACTTCATTAATGGTACACCTGTGGGAGGGGGAACTATAGGCTCAGTCCAAATATATTTTATGCCTAGACTTGGCTACTTTTTTTTACATTTAGTAACTGAATCTGAGTTATAATTGTTTGCACTTAGCTTACTCCACAGAACAGATGACTTTCATTCTTTGTGTAAGTGAGGAAATGACCCTGTGATTGTGGGGAATGTTCCTGAGTTATACACTACCTTGGTGGAATTGGCTAGCGAAAGGATCTGAGTCCTCGCTCCAACTCTCTTCACCTGGCAGACTGCCTGACCTCGAGGACTCCCCTTCCACTCTCCAGTGTGGCAGAGTCCTCGTAACCCTGACAAGGTTGGGCCCAGGATCCCTGCGAGGCTCGACCCACGGTCTTGTTGTGGTCACTTAGGCAGGGGCTAGCCTGTCCCCACTCAGGGGTGCTCTCTCCGCACTGGCCATTTCCCTGACCCACTGATCATTACATACAGTTCAAAGCAAATACAATTGATTAAACAACAACTAATTAAAAATAAGGAAAAATGGGAAAAGTTATAGGAACAAGTAACCCCACTGTGTGGATGTGGGGACACTACAACCAGCTGTCTCTGGAATGCAAGGAAAGTTAACAGTCTGCTTCCTTCCCAGACCCTGGCTGTGCTGCAGTGATACTAGGGGTCACATACTTGCTCTGGCGATAGCAGGACCTTTCTTCCCAGTGTTGGCCCTCACATTGGGGTTACAATCCCGCGCCAAGTCCGGCCTGCAAGACCTCTTGTCTGGGGGCATCTCCCTGCACTGGGCCCTCGCTGTCCAGGGTCCCCCCACTCTTCCCATCTGCTCACCACACTTGGCTCCACACTGCTCCAGCCCCCAGCTCCAGGCTCCCTCGGGCTGCTGCTGCTCTATCTCCAGTTCAGCTCAGGCTGCTGCTCTCTCTTTAGGTCAACCTGCTCTGGCTCAGGCAGCTCCAGCAGAGGACGGGACCCCAGGCTTGCCCTGTCAATAGGGCTGCCCTAGATCGTTGGCCCCTCCCCATTAACCCTGGGGACTGTCAGTCTCAGGATCTTGATTTCTAATCCGCCCTTCCCGTTTCTTTTGGTACTGGGAGAAGGCCAACCAAAATCCCCCACTAACTTTCAGTAAGGGGCCAACAATCTCCTTACATTTGTCGCCGTTTTCTAACCATCATGCTAACCATCATGCTGTCAAATTGTAATTTTGTTCAACCTAAGTCTAATGATTTTATTTCATTGGCATTTCAAACCACTTCTCAGATTTTCCCATAAATCCTCTAATGTACCACATCGGTTAAATAATCCTAAACTGCTACAAATATGGATTATAATAATATTAAGAGTAAAAACCTTGAGACGTCTTGGCATGAATATTTTTAAATGAATAGCTTTCCCCCAAATTGTCTTATCTCAAAACTCATCTGTAATCTTGTTAAATTAGAAATCTTCCAGTGTCTTTCTGACTCTTACAGTTAAGGTTACAATATTGATTTTATTTTATAGGCCAAGTTCCTTGGATTCTTAGCACTAATAAGATGCTGTGGCCAAGAGCTTTTCCCTGGAGTCATGATGAATGTTAGTGATTTACCTATACCATTATTTAATAAATGACTAAAATATACTCAAAGTCCTGTACAATTTGTTTGGGTCTTTTAATTAGATTTTCCCACAGCCTCCCAGGATGCTTTTTATCATTGCCTGTCCATTGGAATAAAATCACTTAAAGGATGATTGATGGATGATGGAATAGACAAGTATGTTTCTGAAGAGTAAAGAAAAAAATTGCCCTGTATATCTAGTGTCCCCTTTCTATAAGATGCATTCTCATAATGTGAGGGGGTTTTATGTTTTAATAAGGTCTTCTAGGGTAGTTTGAGCTTCAGAGAGGTTTCAGCATACTGGCAGAACTGTTTTATGTAACAACAACATGATAAATATTTGTGGGCTTGGGTTTAGTATATATTTTTTTAAAGTGAGATTAACATTACTGCCCTAAGGAATGATATAATAGTAAAATACACTGTATGTAGAACAATGACTTTGTTTCCCACCTGACACAGCCTTGTTCATGAGTCAAAATCATAAATTAAATTATAATGTGACAGTAAGTAATTCCATCCCATTAACATTAAGTTTGCTATTGCTTTCTGATGATAAAACAGAGTGCTAGTCTTCAGGAAGGGAGATTTGTAGGAAATAGATACAGAATTATCACACACTGTTCTTGCAGCAGTTTGCCATGCTTTCAAAGTAATCTTAGTGGGGAATAAATGTAAATGTAAATAAAAGGATCCTTTTTTCAATATGGCAGCTAATTACTTACAAGTCACATGACACCATCAAACAACTGCTATGGGATTAAGTACGTATGTCCTGTCATATTCTTAAGGATTTTTTAAAATAACTTTGGGATACATATATATGTACATACCTGATATTATTCATATTATTCCTCCGCACTTAAAATGAGAACAGTTTCTTCCTTGTCTTCCTCTTCCTGTACAATAAACAACATTCGTCCTAATTCAACCACATTAAAAAGAAATAGATTTAAATAATAATTTAAAAAGATGCTTATCCAAGTCCCTGGGTGCACTGACACATATTTAATAATACAATAAATTATACATTTCAAATGTTAATATACATATTTATGCAAAATGTCAGGAACTATACTGCATTACTTTACAAGTAAAAATTAGATTAAACTGTGCTTTAATCAGAGGATATTTACATCATTTTTTCTTTGTGATTGACCACCCATAATAGTAAAAATCCATCTATACTTGTTCATACCATGGCATTTTGTGCTAGTTTGATGTATTGGGGCAATATGAGGGATTATAAATACAGCTTTAAACATACTGTGTAGATGAGCACTGGAGCAAACCCTCTGTACAGCAGCACTGAAATTCTCTGTAAAATATCACATTCCTTCAGTCCTTCCTTCATGCTCACCTCATTCAGATAAAATATTTTATTTTTACTTTCCCCGCTGTTTTAAGGTTGATAAGCCTCAAAATATACTGCCCGTCAGCGTAGGATTTTTGTAAAATGTTGATACTGTATCTCCTTACAAGAGCAGATCTTCCAGGCAGGGCAGGGCAGGGATATATGGTGCAGAAGCTAAAAACCAAAGTACTGGTGTATTTGATGATTGCTTATACATACAAATATTGAAAGAACAAAATATGGAGACTGGAAAGCACAACAGATTGATAATGAGATTCAGAACTATGGGACTTTGCACGTGAGTGGGAAATGGAGGAGTAATTTGTCTCTCCTATCTAAAAGATTCCCATTGGCTGCAATGGGCTTTAGATCAAGTCCAGTGTTTTTACATTATCTTCCTCTTTTTGGTATTTGAATACATTTTACCCTACAGAAATTTTTAAAAAAAGTGAAATTAGATTAGAAAACATTTCTACAGAGTGAAATGTATTCAGCTACCAAAGAGAGGGAGATGATGTCAGAACATTGGGCTTGACCCAGAAGCCCATTTCAGCCAAGGTCCTCGCTTCTAATTTGATGAGAAGCATTTGGACTGAGAAAGTGGGTTAATTCCTTGATGGGAGAGTAATGAGTGTGTGCATATTAAAGATATGTTATCCTAGTCTACATTTAGTTATAAATGTGCTCATAGTTTCTATCTATGCTAAGATGGACAGAGAAGCAAAAATAGATCTGGCACCAATTTTTAAAATTTCAGCAGAATAGCTCTGTTCAAACTTCCAGCCAGGCTGCTTTTCGAACACAAAGCAGTCCACAACCATTGTGCAAAATTTGTCTATCTTAACTTCATCTATAGACCTCCAAAATCCCCTTGAAAGATCATATGTTTGGTGGACACTGAAAAAGTTGCTACACCTATCCCAGCAAGGCATCAAGTTATTTGGAGTTGTTTGTCTTAAAAAAATAAAATAAAATAGCGAGAAAGAATCCACTTTAATCTTTTATGTTTGAAGTGAACTTTTATGCTTGTGAGATGATATGGTAACAATTTTCTGTGTTCTCTGCTTAATTCAAAATTGATATTCAGAATTTCTGAGCTCCTTCAAATCCAGTTGATGTCAGTAGGAGCTCAGCATTTCTGAAAATCAGGCTTGTAGTCATTACACCCGACCTATAAAGAAGCTGGGAGCCTGATTCTGCTCTCTTACACTGGTGTAAATCAGAAGTAATGCCACTGAACTCAATGAGTGTAATTCTTCATTGACTTACACTTTTTGTAGCCATTTACAGCTGTGCAAAGTGGATGTGAAACACGACCATTCTGATCTGGTAAGATTTTACACCCATTTTGCACAGGTGTACTTGACTCAAGGTGCACGCAGTGGAGACTCAGGACCAATAGAGTGTAGAAGGGATATATTCTGAGATCACAATCCAACACTAGCAGTATCACCTGCAAATGTCCCTTCCCTATAATCAACAGGGGAGGAATCTTGAATGGGCTGCCAGGATTGTAAGATGGTGCCTGGAAAATAAGGTGGTGTGTGTGTGTGTGTGTGTGGTGGTGGTGATGGTGATGTGGTTGGGGAAATGTGAAGGTGCTCATGTGGCAAGATTGGGGAGTGGGGCTGCCCACACTCCAGGTTTGCTGTCTTTCCATGGCTGGGAGTCGGAGACTGAGCTAGCCAATTGGCTCCTGTGCACCCCCGTCCTCTGTATTTAAACGCTCCTGAGATTTTCAAAAGTCCCTGGCTCCTGCTAGCTGCATGAAGTTTTCTATTTTTTAAAATAATGCTATTGATTTCATATCTTTCACTGTAAAGTACACAAACAATAATGTGAAGATGTTCTTATCTGGATTTCTCAAGGCAATGCTAAAACTGAGTTCTAAACGTTTCTAACAGATTGCTGTCCACTGGAGTGTACCTTGCAAAGAAAGATTAGCTAAATTAAGCTATGATATAAAGATATAAATAAGAAGTGTTAGAGAATAAATTGGATTAAATAGATTTAATGTTATTTATTCCCTATTTCTACTTAATCATCTCTTCACACTGCTGCACCACCAGCATTATAGAAAAGTTAACATCTTGCTGAGCTGTATCTGAAAACTGAGCAAGTGTCTAAAGCAGACAGATGGATGTTTGAACTTGCCTCGGATCACCAGTTGACTCCAGCAAAGTTCTATTAACAGGTGGCTCACCGATTGGTGTGCCATGTGACATTTATCCAGGGAGCTAGTTGGATGACAGGCTGCTTCAGATTGAGAGAGGGGGTCTTTGCATTGATGAGGAAATTGCTGAAACTCATGTCTCATTAGTGTTTCCTAAGGTTCTTTGGAAGTGAACAACAGTTTAATTAAAGGCTGACGTAAACACGTTTCTGCACACTTTCCCTGCAGCATTTTATCACATTAGAATTGATCAAAATTGTTGCCTTGGGCTGACTTGAACAGATATACATCTGGAGCACCATTTGTGCAAGCTGCCGATGAGCAGGCTGCATACGCTGGGCTTCACAGCAACGCTGTTCTCCCTTCCTTTGTAGATGGTATTACCTTGTTGGGAGATGAGTTGATCTAACTCTTTGTATTTTCATAAGCCTTTATCTCTTTCATGTGATGCTTTAAAATGTATAACATGCTTCAGCCTGGGCATGTATCTGTTGTATCTCTGCAATAACATGAGGCTATTATGCAAGAATAATTTGAACAGAATGTGAATTCTTAAAAGAATAATCATGTTACATTAAAATTTTATGAAAATTCTAAGCAGGACATGGTCATGGGTTATTCTGATTCATGTCGATAGAACATTATGATAAACAGAGTAGTTTGATATAAATTGCTGATTTTGGTACTTTTTCCTCTTCATGTGCTAAGTATTTTTCAAAGAATCAACACAGTACAAATAAGTCAAACTGAAAAAATGTTATATTTTCATTCTCAAAACTGCAATTTTATTTCAAGCATATGTCATGGAGCATTTGGAAGAAAATACAAATAGGCCTGTTTTTATATTCTCTTTCCATCACTTGGTTACCTAACTATCACTGTATAGCTAAAGCTACAGGAACAAAAGTGTAACTCTTGGTTAACATATATGTTTTAAAAGCAAAACAATATCAGTTATTTTTATTTAGTAAGTGCTGGAGTTATAATTAAAAATTACATGAACTCGTAAGATTGCCTTAGCTAATTTTGTTGCATTTAAAGGCCGTGAACATTTGAAAAAAATAAGGATAATAAAAAACTGCCCTTCCTAAGATGTAATGATGTATTTTTTTCCAAACTGGTAAACCTCTGAAGAAAATGAAACTCATGTGCTCTTAGCAGAGTTAGAAGCCTGTCCTTTTGGTCAAGGAGGAGACCACTGTAGTCTCTCTCTATAACTTATACAAACAGTTTTTGTTCCGGCTCTCCTGTAGGCTGCATCTGTTATTCCATGGTGAATAGACCATGAAAGCTCCATTATGATGTCAGTGCATACAAGGGGAGAACAAGGGGGGAAATGACCATCTGAATTACTTCACAATGCTAAGTACATTGTTTTAACAAAGAAGCTGCTACATGTATTTCAGCTATTCGGTCTTCACAGTTGTGAATGCTGTTTATGTCATGTTTCTAAAAGTACTTCACTGTAGTGTCATGTGTGGCAGGCATTTCTGCTTTAAAGTACAGAATCTGTGTTTGGTTGGGTGATGGGAGTTCATATTGCAGCAAAAGATGTACAATATTGACTCCCAATAGCTTTCACCTTCATTCAGAGACAATAATCTCTTGTGTTAATAGTCTCATGGTTGTATTCAGTTTTGCTTTGTAATTTATGCTACTCTGTATGTATTGAACTACAATTGTTTTAAAGGCAATCCACAAGGTTTTAATACTCACCAATTTCCTTTTCTGTACATTTTCTTTCAAATTAGGGATGCCACTTGGGGGTTAGTGGAAATCCTGATTACGTTGCACATCATATAACATTCTTCTTTCAAACAATTTAAATATTTTGGTTTAAAAAAAAAAAAAGCTTTGGCTTGTTTAATGAAGTAACAGCCACAAACTAAATTAAATCTCTGTTGTATTCCAGAAATTAGATCTGGAGACATTTGCAAAATCTCTCAGCAGGAGTTAGTTCATTCCTTCAAAAGTTTGTTTGTTGAATGCAGTTTTACTTAAGTGAAAGATCTCCCAACCTCCTACTCTGTGGGGGTGATCATCTCCCTCCCCATAGAAGTTTAGCTGCAATATTCAAAATAAAAATCAAATTCAATCCTTTGTATTTTTTTGTGATATTATACATATGGTAGAATAAACTAATTGTGTTGCCAAAAGAGTCTTATCAAAGTGTTCAGTTATTGATATGTCTTGTGATAGCCAGTGATGGATGCAATGTGTTAGTCAAGGCTGCAACTATAGGCCATTAGTGCACTTGTCTGTTTCTTCAGACAATAATGTTGGATTGTTTTTGCAGTGGTAGACTACACACTAATGGAAGAGTCCCAGTCCAAAGCCAAATGTTTGGTTAATTTTGTCCAATGGCTTTTGTAAAGATGTAACTGCTTTCCCTCTTCTGCAGTAGTGTAAAGGTCCTTGTGCTTAGATGAAACAAGTGTCTTAAGAAATGAATACACTAGTGCAGTCATTTGATCAAAAAATGAAATAATCCTAAAATCATGAGCGAACGTGCAGGTTTTATTATAGGATTATAAAATCCCTATTCCAGACTCATTCACCACACTAGAAGCAATTTAAAAAAAATGTATGTAGTTTATCAGATAAATTATATAATCCAAACCTTAACCATTTGTTACTCTTGTCCTTGCTATAGGGAGGCTATTACAAGTAGAAAAATAAAATGTTTGTTGTTGTTATTTCCCTTCAAATAGCACTTCGTTTATTTACATTTCTAAAATGACCAATTACTCAGGTGCCTTTAACAATAATATAAAATTACAATAGATCAGTGTAAACAAAACCTACAGCAACTGTCATAATGCATAATAATACTGAATAACCATACAACACAGAAATAAAACAATGTCATCGCTTTCCCTGTATACTCCCCTGGACAAAATTTGCTTCTTCAGCAGCCTGCTTAAAAAACATGAACCTTGCGCTGTGCTCTGGAGATCCTTAAATTCAGGCTATTTTGGACCAAAGCATATTACTAAAATAGGAGCCCTCAGAGAAAACACCCTGCCAGCAGCTTCCCTCTTTTATATAAAGGTGGATCCAGCTTCGTGGTCTTCACAGATCTCAGCAGTGGTAGAAGTCAGGAAGAGGGAATCAGACTCTCAGGTAGAAAGGTCCTAAGCATATGTAAGGTTTTCTAGATCAACATCTTAAACTCCACAGATCATAAAGAACTGTCTGAATAAGCTCAAAGTGAGGCACTCTATTTTACAGGGTTGTCCTGCCTTCAACTTCCAAGTGCATTTAAGGTGTAGCACCAAATACAACACAATACAGTTGTCTTGTCTGAAGGTGACAAAGGCATGAATGAAAATAGCATGGTCTGCATAGAAAAGAAAAGGCAGATGCATTATGGTCCCAAACCAGTATTTACGAATGAGCTTAACTTTAAGCAAATGAGTAGTGCCATTGAGTTCAAGCTGAATCCATACACCATGGTGATGTATATGCTATAAATATGTGCAATTAATAATTTAAATGGGGGAAAGGATTTAATTTTAGATTGAAGTACAATAATTAATGTTAATTAAGCTTTCAGACAAAATACAATGTGTTTACTGTTATATTATCATTTAGAATAGCATTTCTTCATTTTTCACGGCCATTGTGCTATCTCCATATTAAGAGAGATTTTTGTTGGGATGTAAACTGGCAGGGAGAGGAGGGAAGGGCCTACTAGAAAAACAGAGAATCTGAATACTGGCGCTTATGTAGCCTGCATTTTTAGGAATGTCACTGTGCTTTTGGAAGAGAAAAGGATGGATTTCTGTGTTAAAAATAGTAAATACTTTAAAATGGATTTTTTGTTGTGATTACTCTACATGTGATTGCAGATTTCCAGTAAAAATTACAATAAAATTCCCATCAGCTAGGTGGATATGGTGTACTGTAGAATTGCAAAACATCTAGGGAACTGGTGAGGTCATGGGTTTCTTTACTTTCTTGCTTGTCTGGTATGAAGAGAATGCAATTTCTGTTCTGCACGCCAAAGACCAGTGAACTGTTGTTCATGCCTATGCTGGAAACCAATCATTTTAAATCAGTCACAGTGGAGTAGGATAACTGAATAGGACTTACAAAAGTAGCATAAACATAAAAAGTATATGATTTACAAAATGCCGTGTCGTGCAATGGAATAAGAGGCCTCTAATTTAACATTCCTGTTTTCTTATATTTCCTTTGCAGATATGTCTTCTCCTACAATGAAGAAGCCTGAGAAGCCTTTGTTTAGTCCCACATCTCCTCAGGATTCTTCACCGAGACTGAGCACTTTCCCCCAGCATCACCATCCAGGAATCCCAGGAGTTGCACACAGTGGTGAGGGCATATGAAGGAGGAAGAAAACCCTCCATATTTATCTGGTTTCTGCTCCTTTCCCACCCTCTGATTATGATGTATTTGTTGAAGTCATTGTTATGGACCTACTCCCATGTATATTACAAATGAAAAGAGAATTGAGTATGTTGCTGAGTTTGGGGTATCCTTGGAGGAATCTTCATTAAAGACAGCTCAGGTAGCCCTTCAGAATGGCGTGAAATGGTCAAGCTAAAACCAACCTGTGAATGAAAATATATGTAACCTAAATGAAGGAACTCACAGGACAAAATAAGCCCTCCCCCATTTTTTGCTAACTAGCATATTATATTCACATGCCTTAATAGGATTTCATGAAATGCCATACATAATGGAAGCCTCAAAATTAGAAAACAACGTTGAACACTCACATTAAAAAATGAATTAGATACTGATGCCTCTTTTGGGGTAGATAGATAGGTAGATAGAGCGAGTGAGCCACTATCTGTAAAACCTTTTTTCACCATATACTTCTGTAGATCCACAGTGGACCTCCCTTTGACCTTAATGTGAGTTGCATGCATGAATTAAGGGGAAACTATGGCCCTTGAGCTGTAATGGCTTGTTAAGTATATAGTGTGGGCATTCCTAGCATGGATTTTGTAGGATCCTCTATTCTTAACTCCCTACTTTAAGTTTTGGCACTGCGGTGTTCTTTCATTGGTGGGTTGTCTAACATCATGTACTATATAATATTCCTTTAATACAATAGGGTGGAGTAAGGAGTGTTAAATCAGACTTGAATATTTTTGCTTTTATAGATTTAAAATGCAGTTCTTCTCTCAAAAGTTATTCTTTCATGGTCCTCCCCCCCATCTCAATGACTTCATGTTCATATTTATTCAGTTTACAAGTGAAGAGACATTATTTTTTTCTAACATCCAGCCCAGCAAACCCACTCTGGGATCTGAAGTCAATTTCAGCTCTTTCTGATTTGTGGAAGGATTCTATAATCAGAAATTAATTAATAATACTGTATATGATGCATGAGCCAGAAGAGACTCTCTTGTAGCTGAGTTGGTTCTGCAGGCCTAACAAGTATAAAAAACTAGTAACTTACCTTTGTTATTAAAGTGAAAAGATATGACTCTGATTCTGAAGTAAATTTCTTGAGAGAGAAGCTGCCATAGTTATTTTTCTGACCATACCCATAGTTTAATCAAAACCTTATATTTTTTTTAATATGTCACTTTTTAGATTAATATATTAAGTGACAATATAAAATAACAACCAACATAGTAATTCTGTAAATTTACTACTTACTTTCCAACAGTCTTGATTTGAACAGAACTGTCCCAAATTTCTGCTCTCAGTCCTGGAGTCCCTGGGACTGCAGTTTTTTCCTGACACCACAGCTGTGGAAGCGGCTAGCTACAGAGACTGCCTCTCAATCAGCTCTCACTTTTGCCTTTCCTTGCTGGCTGCTCCACTGCAAACTTGTCTGCATCTCTTATTGTAGCAGAGCCTGTATAGAAGTTGTCACAGACATTGGCTACCTTATTTGGCCCCATTCCACGCTCAATAGCTTCAATGGGAAATGAAGGAAATGGCCCTGGAGAGAAGAAACAGTGATGATTAACAGATGGAAAGGGGAGAAGGAAATAGGAGGAAACCAGCATAAGGAGAGAGGAGCATTGGAAGAAGAGGAATGGGGGATACACTGGCCTGTGAAGACATCAGATGGTGGAGCAGACCCACCAGCCACTGTTCCCAAGGAGAAAGACAAAAGTCAGGGAGATCTAGGAACTGTTTAGGGGAGACCTGAAAGAGCATAGATCCCCCAGCATTCACATGCAACACTGGTAGTTGTGATTCCCAACTTATTTTGAGAACTGCATCTGGAAGTTCTTTTCAAATATTGACCCCTTTGCTATCATTCAGACTTAATTGCTTTTATAAATCTCTAGTACATAGAACAGACACACAATCGTGGGTGTGATTGTTTGTGTATAGTATCACTAGGTAGATAGCAAACCTCGGTTCTGACTTCAGCTGAGAAATGAAAGATAATTAGAGTTAAGGCTGATGAGCCTAAGCCTAATTTTCAAATTTGGGCATTTAAATAGGACAGTCAGATACCAGATTCGGGCATCCTATGTGGCCAACAGTATTTGAAAATTAGATACTATGTCTTTGTGTGATGTGCTTTGGGACTTGTAAGCATCCACAACAACATCCTGCTGCCTTTTTATTATATAGTTCACTTTTATTAATCCCCAGCTCAACAAGTTTAAAATAAAATGTATTTTTAAAAAGTAAAGAGTAAAAGATAGGAGAGGAGACGTGTAAAGCTATTGCCAATGCAGTGCTGGTGCTGCTACAGTTTAGAATCAGAATTCATTGTACAGAGGGAGAGATAGACCTTAAGTACCAAGGTGGTAAGCAGTTTATAAAATATCTTGGACAGAAACACCGTCCTTCCTAACTAAAATAGAGGCATACCTCTTTTCTCCCATTTCCACCATAGTCAGACTTTTCCTTTTAATAAGGCACAAAATAAGTGTCCTCTGGATGTGTAATAAAGAGTGGAATGTGATTTTTATATATTGTAATAATGTAACAATCTCCACTTCTGGCTTGACGCCTCGGCTGTAACAGGACATTCTGTACATTCCTTTCATTGTGAAAACATTGCTGGTAGTTTAGACATTACTTGTAGTCTATAGATAGAGAAGTGTGTGTTTGTGGGGGCTGGGAAGAAAGATAATGGAAAGAAAATATGTATAGGATAGATCCTTTTTTGTTTGCCAGAGATATTTTCATTGGGTGGAATGGTTTCCCAGGCCCTGAAGTTGAACATTCATTAGCATTTTCACAATGGTCAGCTAATTATTCATGGCATTATTGCCTAGTAATTATTGCCCCCGTCCCCACATGAGACAGGTACAGTACAATGCAGTGAGGAATCACTGGCTGTCTCTAAGAACTCAGTGACTTTGTTCTTCTTTGTTGAATTGCTGTGGAAAAAAATTTGGGTTTTACTTATTTATTTACGTATTTGTTTGATTCATCTGGGCTCTTGAGACGAAGACTTTATAACTGAAATATGTTTCCTGCTGGGAAATCATTGTTGCATTTAAAGAAAAGTTAAATCTAATGATGATGTAATCCAGAAAAAAACTAAACAAAATGTGGCATATATGGATTTGGAATAACAGCACTTATCCATTCCCTGGGGCACTGCAGGGAAGGGGGAGGGAATGAGAGGTTGGATTTAAGGATATTGTAGATAAGAAATACATCATGCCAATTCACGACTAACTTTTATTTTCTCTCTGTGATACACAGGCAAAAAGTTATGCAAGAAACAGGAAAAGATACTAAATAATTTTCATTTTATTTTATCTTCTCCAGTCATCTCAACCAGAACTCCCCCCCCACCTTCGCCATTGCCATTTCCAGCACAAGCTATTCTCCCTCCTGCCCCGTCTAGCTACTTCTCTCATCCAACGATCAGATATCCTCCCCATCTGAATCCTCAGGATACTCTGAAGAATTATGTACCTTCTTATGACCCGTCCAGTCCACAGACGAGCCAGGTACTGTAAAAATAAACAAACTGAAAGAAATCCTATGAAGAATGTGTACCCTCTTGAGTGCTTAGCGCTGATCACATCTCACTAGTCCAGTTACCATAGCACGCTGGGATATTGAACATAAGCGATTCAGCAAGTATTTCAGTTAAACATGGTTGGATGATGAGGGTTGAGTGTTGGAGCAGATTAGTTTTATCCACTCACTGTTGCTTTGTGGAGCATAAGAGAGATACTGAACGATCCAGTAGCACAAACAGAGTATAGCCTAATCCCACAGTCCTCTTGCACACAGAACTCTTCTGTGGGAGTTCTGTGTGCAGCAGGGCTGCAGGATTGGTAGATAGCTCAAAGGAGTGTGACACTAGGAGAAAAATTACAGTAATTCACACCTCTGCTTTAGGTGGTAAAACACAGATGAATTGCTTGCTTCAGGGAGGAGCAAGGAATGTGTTAATGTAAACACCATGCACACAAACTGAACATACAAGTATATTTATAGACAAACTATTAAGATAAACTCTGGCAGGGTAATACTTCCAAGGTTTCATAGATATTTAACAGTTCTTTGCACAGATGTGAAAACACTTCAGTAATGAGTGTCACATAGAACCAGAGATTTGTTTTTTCCTTTTGTAAAGAGCATGCAACAGCAGTTGTGCTTTCTGGCAGCTATATTGAATCAAACTTGTTTCTCACGTGCAAAGTTAATGTGGTTTTCATTAGAGGAATAATTTGTAAAGGACTTTATGCAAGAGCGTTTTTCACGATAGAATCAGCACATAGCATTAACATGTGATCTCTGCTATAAGACGAACTGCAACTGAATCCTGGTCTGTCAATACTTGGAATATTTCCAATGTCGGTGTAATGTAATCTTCACTGCTTGGTCTGGTTTCTGATTTTGCTGCCTTGTCTAAAATGCTCCTGTGAAGACCCGTGTTGAAGCTCACATTATAATATGTTTTGAGAGAGATTCAGGAGCATAGTTTGTCACAAAATTGCTGAAATGACAGTGTATCCACTCAAAGCATCTCCCCATGCCCCCCCAAAAAATTCTTAAAAGACTGACTTTATCAACTGAGATGAACATGAAGAAATTGTTCTGATAAATATGTTTAGCACAACTGATTGAAGAAAGGTCTTTCAGCATGCGTTTCAGGCACTGCAGCGATAGAACTTCGGACTGAATCAAAGTTTGTATATTGAATAACAGATAAGGCTCCCCTCTAAGCTGTTCAAAAGGTCATTCTGGTTATTGGGCCCCACTGGCTAACAGTTGGATCCAGCTGCAGAGTTTTTTTCATATTTTAAAAAAATATGTTGATGTATACATTTGCAACTTACTTTGGAAGGAAAAGTGAAAATAGTGTGATTTTTATTGGTTATAATATTAATGCTATTTAAATCAAACAGTGGAATTGGAGTATGTCAGCTTTAGACTACAAAGTGTTGTCAGTGCATGGATTAAAAGTCTCTCAGTTCCATATAGCATTTTTGCTGAAACTCAGCTGGGAACAGTGCACACAGGACTTGATTTTAATTTGTGTAAAATTTCCATGAATAACAAAGTCTAATTAAGACATCCATTAAAAGTCCTAAACGTTAATTCAGTGTGGAAAATCTTAGAGTTCTATTAGATTTTTTTTCAAACTGATGTCTTAATTAGGCACTATTAAGGGAAAAAATTATGCAAATTAAAATCAAGCCCTTAGTGTTATGTATTTCTTTAATTATTCAGTGCTTGTTTTACTTACATCTCAATTTCTTATATATGTTAAAAGGGCAGATTAGGTGATAATCTCTCTAGATTGTTCCATGTTTTGCTTCAGATTATTAAGGTAAAAATGCAGCTTCTAACTGAAGTATCTCACTCTCTTTCTACCACGTTACGAACATGCTCTCTTGTGGTTCTAATGTTGTGAAGAGTATTTATTGAGCAGAAGGAGCTGTATGAACTCTTCTGCAAGAAGAATCAACTCCCTTTCTAATATCTACAGATATAAAGTTAATCTGTTCATTTGAAAGAGAAATTGTACTTTGCTGATGCTTTCAGACCAGCAGCAAACTGAAGACATTTACCATTCTTGTCTTGTTGCACGCTAGGGAATTGCTAGGTCAAATTGCCTTTGATTTACTTCTTTTGTCACCTTTCAAAATCTTTAGATTAGTGGAATGTTTTTCATTTTATCTGATGTTTGATTTAGTTTCTGAGGGGAATGGGTGAAGCAACATTGAATATCGTATTCCAATCTTCTACTCCAATGGTTCTTTGCAATTTCTTCTTCTTAATTATTATTAGTAGTATCACACTTACATTTATTCTTCAAAACTTCCATCACAGATGTATGGTACACTAGAGAATTTGCATGCCCAACCCAACTTTCACTTGTTCACAACTTCAGGATCTGTCCCCTGTAAAACTGTAAAATAGCAAGAATATTTTTTTCTTGTGAAAAGAAGCAGCCGTCTGTGAAGTTTCAGTGACAAAAGAGAATTGTTCTGATACAATGGCATGCTTTGAGCCAAACCAGTTTTTCTTTTCTAAATAAAACATGAATTTTTATTCAAACAAATTTAATTATTATAAAATGCAAAGCTACATCTGTAGAAATACCACATCAAATTTAATTATACTTTCCCACCTCAAAACATGTTCATTTGGATTTCAAAAGAAGAACTATGATGATAGTCTTATTTTCAGCTTTAGAAATAGAAAGAATGGATACCCTGACAGCATTTACCTATAATGAACCGTTCCTCCCCAACATCTTTCAGTAATACACTAATTTAGATTGTTACGACAAGCAACTGAGATGCCTTGTACTCCCCACAGCAATTTTGAGATTAATTACATTACTGCTGCACCCATTATAGTGAGACAGTCATGCTATTCAATGGAATATTTTAAGTAAAATTAGTTTAAAGATATAGAGCTCCCATAAGTTTCCACAGGAGGAAAGCAGTGGGCAATTTTCTTGACATAATGTTAAATGCTCCAAATTATGTGTGATGAACAGTCAGGAAGTTCAAACAGTCCCTGTAGCTGCTGTGAACAATGATGCAACAACTGAGGTACCTAAACAAAAGAGAGAGTCCTAGCTCTCTGAATATTCCACTCGTATGTGCTTTTTATCATCTGCTCTGACTGGAGAGTAGATAAATAAATATATTGAATATAGAATGAAATCTCCACTAAGCACTCCTGCCTCCAAGAGGGGACTTTAAAATATCCCCAAGATGGCCAGTTCTTCTTGACCTTTAGTTAAATATGTGTTTTTACTAAGCAACTGATTTTTTTTTAGCCTTTTTGATATTTGTTTAGGGCACGTATGTGCCTTCATGCTTATTCTGAAGGGGTGCTAGTCCCTCCCTATTTAAGGCTGACACTGACATTATAAGATTGATTTTCCACCACTGTATCTTCACAAAAAAACGAACCAATTCACATGTATCCAATCTGCCTGTAGAATGCCTATGTTTGTTCAGGGTGTGGACATTTCGATATCCATTTCCCATTAAAATCAATGAAAAGTGGGCATTCCTATCCTCTAGATGGCTTTGAAAATCTCAGCCTGTATGTGTGTGTCCACTCACAATTTTTTTTACCGTATTTAAAATGCATTAATAATCCTGAGTGTCATATGATTAAATCAATACAAAGCATTAAAAATATACTTCAATATCCAGTTGGGACAGTGCTGGACAGTTCACAAACCAGAACAAAATGATCTGCACAACCCAATAAACCATGCAAGCTACCCCAATAGACAAGAGGGAATGATTCCTAAGCTAACACCAAAAATAGTAAAGAGGAGGGGTTAACAGATGCAAAAAAGAAAAGTGACAACAAAGAAAACAGTCAAGGAGAATCCTTCCAAAGAACATCCTGGCTTCTGTGAGGTACATCCAGGCTTGGGCTGGAGCGTGGGATCGGACAAGGGGGAGAGTCCCAGAGCCCGGATTCCAGCCCAATCCCAGATATTTACAACTTTCTAGCTCCCCAGTCCAAGCCCCATGAGCCGGAATCAGATGACAGGGCCAGCCTTTTGTGTTTGATTGCAGTGTAGACATACCCTTGCAGACCTCTTTTGTTAGAGAGTTCAACAGCTGAGAACCCTAGAATGTGAAAACACTGCCCTCATTCTCTTCCAGGCTGACTTAAGGGATCGAGAGATCAAAGCTAAATAGGAGTATGGATAGGAAATGACTCTAATAAGTAGGGTCCGGATTATGAAGGGCACTACTGACAAGTAGTAAAACCTCAGACTATTTTTTGGTAAACTGGCAATCAGTTCAGATCTCAGAGAGTGAGTGTAATTGAACTCCTGTCTTCAGGAGTAAGGATCTGATCCGGTTCCCATTGAAATCAATGACTTACACTTGGACTAAACTGGAGTCCATGTGACCTGCTGTTGTCTTGTTGGCTAGAAGTTCCAGGCAGCAGTAAAGGGTGATACTTGTGCTGATTTGCAAATGGGTTTATTTAATTAATGGCTCTGGCTTTGTGTGAAGACAGTGACTTCTGAGCTACTAGAGAAGAGCAGCTTCTGGAAGGTGGTAAGGCTGCCTGTTTTCCTGTCTTAATTGTTTGGAATATTCTTTCTTTGTTTAATAAAAGATAGACATATTGTTAAGGAACTCCAGGCGGGTGCTTTGTGATTCTTCAATATATAACTGCCAGCAAGTTAGCAGCAAGGATGTTATCTTGTTTGGCTCAGATCTTGTTAGTCTCCAGTTGGGCTGGTTAAAGGATTTCCTGTTTGTTCCAAAGAGAACTGTAATAGAATATAGATCAATAAAAGAAAAGTGTATTCATGTGGGTTTCTTTGGTGTAGCTATGGTCTTTCGTTTACTGATAGCTAAGAATTTTGAATCTTCTTGGCCATTTGAATCAGACTTTCCTTGCACAAGACATTGCTGAAGAGGAAAAAGGTAGTGTAATATTTTTAATTATAATTGGGAGGTAAATGTAAAATATTGGCATATCTAAGGTCATCCCCGAAGTCTGATGACAAGCAGTTTAAATATTTCATTTGCAATTTTAAGTTAGTATTTTTTATATCTTTTACTTATGTTTAGTTTATAAAAAGCATGAAATTGTTGGATGCACTTATGCCATTTAACCCAACAGATGTATTTTAAACAAAAGCCAAATATATCTTCAAAAAAACTTCCTTTCCCATACATGCAAACACACATCTGACAGCCTTTAAGGCAAAAAACTAAATAGAGATGGAACTTGCCCCATATCCTAAAAGTCAATGACCTCAGGTTTTGTGTATTCTGGGTTGAGGTGGCCTCATCTAGAATACCTGCAACTAGCCATGTGACATTTAAATCTGGGCATTGTTAGCTCAAGTGGTCCAGCTGATTTTAGCTATCACAGCAGTGCATAGGGAGAGAGGTACTGTCTCAGACAGACAGAATTCAAGCCTTTATAGATCAAATTCAACACCCAAATTGCTCTCAGAAAGTAATAGGGAGGCAATGCTGTTGGCCAAGAACTGGTTTAACGAGTTTTCTAAGCTAACTCCAGCAAGCAGACAGGCCGCTGCATGCTACACCACCTGAAGCTTCTATGTAAGATTTCCAGGTTAGCTTCATGTAGAATGCATTAATTAATCTATTAGGATAATCACAAAGGCTTGGATGACTGTAGCGAGGCCTGTATCTGAGAGAACTGATTATGCATGTATTAGCAAATATAGATGGAATCAGACATTATTGGCACTGATTCAACCTGCAGTTTCAGTAGCAAATGGGGACCCTACACATACTTAATTGTACACCTCTCGAACAAACAGTGGTAATTTTCTCTTGGGTTTATACCATCCCATGGTACCTTCAAGATCCTTTTCTGCAGTCCTTTAGCATAATCACTTTCTCATATTCAGTAGAGCAGTGAGAAAGCACAGACACCATACCATCTGAGTCTGATGAAATTGAGACTTGTGGCTGTGTCTTCCAGGTGGTGATGGCTTTGCAGCCACATCATCTCACAACCTCCCGTTGGGCTCACATATACGTTGAACAGGAGGGGTGACAGAATAGAACATTCGTATGCCCTGATTGAAAAATCCCTAACATTTTGCAAGGTGTGGCCTATTCCATATGTATAAAAGAAGATGTAGAAAAACAGAAGAGCTATTTCCTTTCACTTATAAATTTTTTGGAAGAGGCAGCACCCATTGTGTGTATTCCAGAGCAGACTGGCACAGGCCCATCAACAGAGACTATAAAATAACTGTGAACTCCTGGATGGCTGTGGCCAGTATCCAGTTTTTAAGAAAGGATCCTTTCGTACGCATAGCAGAGAAACCTAAGTTTGCAAAACTGGATCCGTCTGAAGCTTATGAGTAAATGGAACTCAACCAAGTCTTGCAAATCTTTCTATTCTAGGGTTTTGCATTGGTGTTCATCACTATACTGTCTATGCCCAACCATTAAAAGGAGTTGTTCCCTTAGAATAAGTTTCCCTGTAGAATGGCTAGTACTCCAAAACATAATGGATCAGTTATGACAGGGATTACATGGATTGCTCAATTATTTGGATATTACACTTATAAAAGTAGTAATGAGGCAACATATCTGAGAAGCCTGGTGTTTCTGTTGAAGAGTTTTTGTTTGGAATGCAGGTGAAAAATGAGATATGTATTGTTCTCCAGACTTAATCATTAGCTTGGGTCATATGATGTATATGGAAAGCAGAAAGTCTCTTTCTAAAATATTTAGAAGTGGTTTCCAAAATGCCTATACCTATGAAGGTCATGGAATTAAGATTTTTTTTTTCTAGCCCTAGTTAATTACTTCAAAAAATTTCTACCAAACTTCTCTTCAGTTATAATTCCAAGAATATAATGGTCTTAAAAGGAATTTTACTTGGGTTTAGACTGAAAAGACATTTGGTATCTGGTATCGGTGAGCATAGTTTGCACATTCATCCCAAATTAGACCTGCTGTTAGGGTGTGATGTCTGACTGGCAGGTACAAGCGTGGCCATATCTTGTAAACTGAATGTGGGATTGAAAGGCCAATCACTTTTGCTTCCAGAAACTGAGATAAAGCAGGCCTTCAATGTTATTAAATGTTGGATTCAATGTTATTAAATTTGGATTTGGGAAATTCTATGAGATTCTGCATGAAAGGAGGTTGATATTGATTACAGACTATTAGTTTCTGTGTAAAATTCCTGCATTGAAAATCAGGATGTTACAGGCACATCCTGATTTTAGAAGGTCTTGGGATATAGACATAAACTTCATAAATACAAATTTAAATTTTTATTCAGATTTTGGGTATGGAACTAGGGAAAGATACAGATTTAAATAGTACCAGTAATCAGATATTTGAAGTTTGGCAAATCTGAGTTTACAGTTAGCAATTGCTATATTATGTAGACTGTGTTTTACTCCAGTGACATTGGGTACAAGTCATAGGAACTCTGTTGCATTATCCCAACTGATGTTTGCAGTGTATTTTTACTTGTAAAATATTAAATAATTAGAATCTCCTTTTGGGATAATTTTCTACTACTGCAAAAGAGGTTGTATTGGAACCTGGAAATGGCCCTGTCTTTTAAGAACAAACAAAACAAAATTGTGGATCTATTGAATGATGTCGCACAAATATTTTGAATGCTTTTCTGCTCAAGTCAGATGCAGTTCCAATAAATAAGTTCACAGTAACAGTGGCCTTTCAATATGGTGATACCAAAAATCTTGTAAACCACATTTTTGGTAGAACTGAAAGAGTCAAAATAAAAACAGTTTGCATGAGCATTTTTTTTTTGGTGGCCAAATA
This sequence comes from Chrysemys picta bellii, assembly GCF_011386835.1. Taxonomy (NCBI): domain Eukaryota; kingdom Metazoa; phylum Chordata; order Testudines; family Emydidae; genus Chrysemys; species Chrysemys picta. The sequence continues at coordinate 106,186,840 of NC_088796.1, forward strand.
TTGATCAGGCTACAGAGTTGGTGACCGTATAGTGTGATCTGTGCCAAAAGACCTTAAATACAGTGGCCTCTGTACACTACCATCTCAGTGGGCTTAAAACTCATGGCATAGAATTTATAACAGCCTCCAGACAAGGAAAAGCAAATGTTCCTGATAAGAGCAATAGAAACTCAAGGTGGCCAGAAGTAATAGACACAGGTTAGACAAGGCTGTTTGAAGTAGGTAAGCACCTGATCATACAGGTTTTATTTATACCATTCTTCTTTAATAAGCCAATGTCTTTCTGTGATACCTGCCAACTTGTGCTCCAGGACCTAAACTTTCATTTAAAATGTTGCCAGTGTTGCAATTGCAAAGATAACCTTTAAAATGTGAACTCAGTGTAAAATAATGTAGTGATTTCAGTATGAGTCTGCAGACAGAATGAAACAATAGCTTTGAGAGCACTATGAACTGAGAGCACTTAGACCTGTTTATCTTAAGATGTTAACACTGAAACCTAATTGTGACAATTTAAACATCAGCTTTGTTAATTTTTTTCGCTGCTGATCACAGCATGAAAGGAAAAATGGGGGTGATAATAAATAGCATCATATTTTGACATCATAAGTGGGTGGGTTCTTAGGTTGTAGACAGAACTTGTGAGACTACGCTCACTTTTTTCCCTATCAGACCTGGTAGTAGATTTCAGTAGTAATACCTCTAGCAAAAACAATGAAGTTTAAAAAAAATTGTTTGCCCCATACAGATTTCCATGAGGCTTTGGCCACTGTCGGTAAACAGGATTCTGGGCTGGATGGACCTTTGGTCTGACCCAGTATGGCCATTCTTATGTTCTTAATGGTCCTTGATTATCAGAGGGTGGTCCTTAATTCATACCTGAAAAATTTCAGATATTATGAAAGAAGAATGGTATAAATAAAACCTACATGACTAGGTGCTTACCTGCAACTAAGGTTAGACCAAACTTTAAATAAGTAAAAGAAGAGGTTAAGCACTTTGTTGCCAAATAATAACACACTAAACCCTAGCTAAGTAATCTTTGCAATGCCAGTTTTAAACCATATTTTCTGATTTACAACCTCTGATAGCAAAGTGTAAGATAAACAAGTAGAAAAATGTGAAAGCAGAACATTTTTGAAGCACCAAGAAAACAAGTATTGGAGATTACAGGAATGAGAGAGTAGAAAGAGGAATGAATGTAATTTAAAAGTACTTGGGTCAATGGTATATATTGTGTAAATAATATTATTAAGAGACATGTAAATCAGTTATTATTGCTTGTAAATTAAATGTTATCAGAGTCTTAAATATTGGAAACACCATCTGAGTGAAACGTGAAAAAAACAGTTTTATCTTTCCCTAATTTTGAAGGCTTTGTTTCCTCCATTGGACAATACAGAGCTTCAGCCTGCATTGCATTGGGCCTGCATCAGCTTCTGTGTACAATACAGACGCTATTATAGGCAATATTTGCCACTGGAGAAATTTATAAACAAAAATAGAAAGTTACTTAGGATTGTTAGGGTTAAATGCCAGTTCCAGTGAAGTCAATGGCAAATCTCCAATTGACTTCAATGGGCATGTCTGCCTGCTGCCTGTGATGGAGAGTCTCAGAGCCCTGGCTGACTTGGGCTCACAGATTTTGAGCTATGGTGCTAAAAATAGCTAAGTAGACGTTCAGGCTTTGGCTGGAGTTCAGGCTCTGAAGCCCACCCCCCTCCACTGTCAACCTAGGCTCTAAGACTCACTGGTGCGGGCTGCCGCTCACTGTGTAGATACACCCTACAAGGCCAGGATTTCACTCTTAATTGACTGGTGGATGAGGGATGTGTGCTGTGTTAATTTTGTGTGTGTCATCTAGGTAAATTATTGCTTATTGGAGAATAAATATTAAATATGTGCTTTGCACATTGTTTAATTCGGCAAAGAAAGGGTTCATTTTCTTGGACCGTCTGCACAAGGACTAAGCTGGAGTCCATGTGAGCTGTTGCATTCCTGTTGACCAGAATCACTAGGGAACAGTAAAAGGTGATACATTGTTGCACATTGTGCTGGACTCCAGCTGTGTCCATTTAATTAAGTTGAGTCTGGTTTTGGATGCAGGGCTGCTTTGGAAGATGATGACACTGGCTGTTTTAATCCATAAATTCCTGGGAATCTTTTTTTTTTTTTTTTAATACTAAAAGTGAAGCACTTTTAGTAGGCAGTTGAAGCAGTTTCTTTTTGATTCTTCGATACATAACAGAAACTAATTCCTAAAAGGTAACTCTGCCCCTCACAGATCCCTGACTCCATCCAATAGCCACTAAAAAGAACTCAAACCACACTAATCCTGTCCATCAGACCATCTGCACAGTCCACACATTACTGAGTACGGTATTTAACCTCTTTCACCAACTTTTAAAAAGAAAAACCAAATTCATAATAATGGGCAATGTGTGATTATAAGAATTTTCGGTCTGCGGGGATGAGCTTATTTTACCACCTGGCTGTAGTTTTATGAGTTATGACTGATCATGCATACCTCATGAAAATGTTACATGTATCACACATTGCCCAATGGCATATATTACTTCTATATATACTACATATGTGAGGGTATATCAGTGTGGCAACTTTGAATAAATTGCATTTATCAAACACCTATCACTGTTTCACTTGCACTCTGCCCTCCAATCCATTTCTCCCTTCTAACATCCTCTATATTTTAAAAAGAAAAATAAAAGACAGCAACAGCCAGATAATTTTTTTCTTTTCCCCACAAATATGGATTTTCCCATCAAAATTACACTATTCAGGCCACAACTGTTTTAAGGTCGGCTATATCGCAATCTATTGGAGCTAAAAATAGCTTCTAAATACCTACTTTCCAATGGGTTACAGTACATGATTCTTGGGAGATCCCAGTATTTAGGATCGTAAAGCATTATAGATGGGAAAGCTATTTTAGGTATTTTGTAGAGGTTTCTGAAATTCTGTTAGTTACAGTTTTCCTTTATCTCCAAGGCCAGTACTTTTGGATTTATGGAATTAAGACACCTGATTTTACAGGCCAAGGGATATTTAAATAGTACCCATAAAAATAAAACTAACTAAAATATTGCTAAAATGGGGGTCAGGGAGTTGGTAAAATATATGGCATATGCAGAATATGTGATGGTGTAGTGTGATATAAAGGTTTTATTGGTACTGGTGGAAAGACCTGCATAATTTATTAATGGGTTCACCATTTATAAGTAATCTGGCTATCCAATCAGATGGTAATTAAATCTTTATACCACATTATTATGTATTCAATGTGTATCATCTTGTATATATTAATGTGGTGACTCTTTTTCCTTTAAAGTTCACATCACAAGGGTTGAACACATTTGGAGGGGAAAAAAGACCTATCCAGTTGTTGAAAGTTTGATACAATAGAGAAAATATATGGAATACCAACAATGTGTTTTCAGTACAGAAAAACCTTTCATCCCTGTGAACTGTTACTGCCTTCTTAATTTGAAACTGTTTTTAGACCTGAGATTAGCTGTATATATAATTGTCTATTTTTTCATTAGTAAAGGCCCACACATCACAAGAGAAGAATAAATCCTATAGTAGCTGGATCTTCTAGAACTGTATGTCAGATCGTCCTTTATGTCATTGCCTTGCAATATCCAAATACAATATGATCATTGTTAAGAAAGAGAGAATTTAAATTTGCTTCCTTTAGTGGAGTAATCGATCAGCCGCTTGTCATTAATGTAACTTTTCCCTGTTGCTTTTCATCACAGAACCATAGAATTTAGAGATAGAAATAACCTACTAGATCAACTAATGAACTTTCCTGTCAATGCAGAATTGGTCTCTATTTGTACATATTTGTCCAGTCAATATTTAATATTGTTTATTTAGTCGCTCTAGTTTTAAAAGTCCAAAAGGAAAAGGCCCCCATCGTTTCCCTTGGGAGACTGTTCTACAGTTTAATAGATCATACTGTCAGAAAGTTTTTCCTGATTTTTTTTTTTTTTTTTACATTTCCTCTTTCTTTATTTCCTTCCTTTACCTCCCAGATTATACTTCCAAATAATTCATCATCATCATCTGTGTTTACATCCTGCACATATTTGTAGTTGTCATGACAACCAATAATTATTGCCTAGCTAAGCTAATCATATTTACCTCTTTTAACCTTTCCTTGTAAATCAGTCCATTCAGATCCTTTAATAACCTATGTTTCTCTCTGATTTGTCAATATCTTTGATAATAAATTGTCCAGAAATGTAGGCATTATATGTGTTATGTACTTTAAGAGCCCTTTAAAATTCACATTAAAAATCAACAGTTTCAGGCTAAATGTTACCAGCTGATGTTTTTGGTTTATTATTTACTAGAACAGTTTTCTGGTCATTTAGAGTATTTAGGGCCAAATTTTGCTCTTGGATAAATGAGCACATCGCTCAAAGAATGTTGCCAAAGTTGGGTAGATGTGTATGCTGAAGGTAGAATTTGACCCCGATTGTGTCATAGGTCTAAATTCAGACTAGCTCTTGTACATCCTGTACATCAATCCATGAAAAGTGTTGATTTGGCTCATTATACTCCTAAAATGTACAGAATTCACACTTTTCAATCCTATGTGAAAGGGACACATTCTGATGGGCCTGGGGCCAAATGGCAGCGTCTACACATTTTAGTACCTCCTTCTCTGTCCCCTTATGCAGCCTTCCCTGCTTTTATTAGTCAGACTTCAGGCATGTGCGGAAAGCAAACAGCTGGGTGCTTGTTCTGCATACATTCCCAAGCAAGGCAGAATACTGGCCCATGCTAAGGCAGCTTTTGCAGTGTTGTTATGTATTTTCGTTATACGCTTTAGGCTCTATGCTTAATCCTACTATGTGAGCAGCACTATTATTATAAAATACTTTGATGAAAATCATACCAAGAACAAAATAAAACTGATCAGAAGGTTACTGTGAATCAAATGTATGGAGCCTATTTGTGTTGTCTGCTAAATATACTATATATAGATATATTAGTTTATAACAATTACATAACCCAGCACATAGATAACTGTGGTGATGGGCATTCTACAAAACCCTACAAGACATTGGTAGGTTTGTTTTTAAACACAATGTATATATTTCACAAGGCATTGTTTTGGTTTTGTTTTGTAGCCTAACAGCAGTGGTCAAGTAGTAGGGAAAGTGCCTGGCCATTTTACTCCAGTTTTGGCACCCTCTCCCCATCACAGTGCGGTGAGACCTGTGACTCTGACCATGACAGATACTAAACCCATCACTACATCCACTGAAGGTGAGGCATCTTCACCTACAGCAACCAGTAAGTATTTCTCTAGGAAACAAAAAAATGTCCATCGGAGGTTCAATATGATTTTAAATTAAGGCCAAAAAAGGTGCCTTTTCCTACTATTTGACCAGGTGGATGCTCATAATTTATTCTGAGAGCAAACGTGATCTGACCACAAAGCTTTTCCTCCTCAAAGTTTAGTCATAGCATCATGTTACATGAACTGATGTTTGTGACATGACAATCAAAATCTAAAGGGAAAAGCATATTTATTTGAGCACCACCCATCGAGAAAGAGTGAAACACGATTGTTCATCTAAGGTGGACATTGTAATGACATTGAGAAGCACACTTAGACTGCAAGATTTCAAATCACCCACACTTGGATTTCAAAAAGAGATTAGATAATTGCTCCTCAATGAGCTTTCCTACAGAAATCAATCTTTGTTACAAAACATACTGAATCAGAGCTATGATAATTGCATGTTTATATAGGTTGTGTTGTTAGCAAAAATAAAATGATGTGGCATACAGCAAAGGAAATTTTAATTCACTGCCCTTGATTCTACAAGGGTTGGCTTAATAGCATTTGCTTTTTAAACGCCTCGAAAGTTTTGAGTACCTTTGTACAATATGCTCAGCACCATGTTATTTATCCTGTTATCTTCAATGGAATTGCAACCAGGGAAGTATGTGCAACGTACATGCTAATGTCATTTGATCATTTCTATGATATCCAAAGGGTTACTTTTTTTATCTAGCTTCTACACTTTTGTTAACAAAGCTGGGTAAATATTGTTCCTGACCTTTTAGGTCTTTAGCGGGCCAACATTACTTGATACTGATTACTGGCAACATTTTTAGAAAATAGTCCTGATCAGACTATTTAGAAGAAGAGCTCTGAGCTGAAATTTCTGTCTTCCGAAGGACAGTTAGAGCCTAAACTATGTTTAAGCCAAACCAAACAAACAAAAATACTTAAAATGCATAAAAGAATATGGATTTCTGTAGGGTCAGTTACACTAAAATGGATCATTTAGCCACATTAGGCATCAAAATTGTGCCTGTGGTCTCTAGACATTGGATTATAATTAATCAAGCCTGTAAATCAAGCCTATATTTTTAGGTATTTGTTATTTTAAGATCTTATTTTGTAAACCGAAATAGAGATCAAATGAGTTAGAGCAAGCAACACATAAGGAGGAAACTGCATAAATATCTATTACAAAGAGAAATAAGTGACTCCTTAAAATAATCTGGGTAAACACCATTATTTAATTATAAACTGATTAATAATTATATTGATAGGATTATGGAAACATTTTTGCTATTCTTTTGGGATAGCAAAAGAGGCTTCTAGGTGGACTAAAAATTGGAGTGGATTAACACTCTCTGCTGGTTTACAGTGCAAATTTTGCTCCTTTGAGGTGCTGCTATTTCTGGTATGTTCAGCAGCAAACAAGAAGTTAATGCTCTAGCGTTTCACCTCAGAGGAACCTTGGTTCAAATTTGGCTTGGATTATTGGTAGTTTCATCCTCGTTCCTGTTTGTCAAGATCACACAATGTGGCACAATTGTCTGTCTGTGCTCAAGAGAGACCATGGCCTGGAATAGCAGGAGAAGGGAGATCAAGTATGATATCAGAACTGCGGGAAGAAGCTTGCACTCTACCTGCACACATTATGGTCTAGTTCAAGGAGTCTTTTTAGAAGGAAACTGACCTTATTTGTGTATGAATAATTATACAGGTATTTAAGGGTGAAGCCTGGGAATTTCAAAAGAGCCTAAAGGAATTAGACACTCAGTTTTACTGAATTTCAGTGGAACTTGAGCACCTACCTCTCTTATGGTCCTTTGATATGAGGCCTCTTTCTGCATGCAGAACATCTCTATCACTAATGCATGTACATGAAAAGTGTTTATGGTCAAATTCAATATGAGTGTGCAAATTGTATGCACAAGTGTAGCACACAAACATGACATGCACGAATGAAAATTTGCCAGTAACTAGATAACGAAACAAACAAAAACTGAAGGAAGGTATCCTGCTGCTGGAAATACATAAAGCCGTCACTGACCTTAATATTCATGCTCTCATGCCAAAGGGCTTCAAACATGCATTTGGCCCTAATAATTTTTTAAAACATTGCAAAAATATTTTTAATAAACAATTAATTGCAAAAGACTAAATGTTTTGTTTGGCCAATAAGTTCCTGCAGATATTGCTTAAACATAATATAAATGCTGTCATTGTTTCTGTTTAGTCAGTTTCAACCTATTCAGCATATAAAATCAAATGATTAACACTGACTTCATTCTGAAATACAACAAATGAATTGTTCAGAACTAGACAGAACAATAGACTTTGATAACATTTCTGTCAAGGAACTCTGAAGTCATGATTTATTTTTAATATCTGATACATTTTTATGGCAATCTCTCAGTGAAAACTGTTTACTATAAAAAAGCCATATTAAAAAATCCTCAGAAATTCAGAAAGTTTTATATAATTGCTGTATAATTTTAACCTCAAACAGCCAATTAGCGAAAAACTCTATCCACCTTCCTCACTCTGTTCTCAGTCTTCATATCCATTCCATTTTGGCAGGTCTGCTTTGACCACCAGCAAAGGTGCCAGTTGTGATGATGATTGTTGCAATGTGGTCATCTACACACTATGAAGTGGAGTGAGATCACATAGGGCACTAAGAGCTATGAGAGGGTAATGACTTTCAGTCGCTACTGATCTCAGCCAGATTTGAACGGTGACCTACAGGTGAAAGGTTCTGTATCCCTTTACCAATCTCTTGAGCCACCCAGTCTCCCCCCAGGTTTTTCTAAGCTTCTGCAACACAGAAGGCTAAAAGAGGTTTTACTGAATTAGCCCTAAGTGAATGCTATTTTCTGGTGTGTAAAATTATGCTGCACAGCAAAAGTTAACTCCCTTCTCTGTTTAGTGCTGATCACATTGTATCCTTCTTCCAAAGGACTGTAAAGATTAATTTCATGCCACATGAGCAAATCAAGCTTTAGGTCTCAGTTTTAAATAATTAACCACTTTCCCCAGATAAATTTGTGACAGGCATTCACAAATAGAAGAATTAGTGTAAATTAGTAGGTTGTTGTTCTCTCACTCATACCAGCGTAACTCCATTGACTTCATTTATTGCACATTTATATTAGTTTCAGAGTGGTAGCCTTGTTAGTCTGTATCAGCAAAAAGAACGAGGAGTACTTGTGGCACCTTAGAGACTAACAAATTTATTTGGGCATACGCTTTCATCAGATGCATGCAGTGGAAAATACAGCAGGAAGATATATATATACACAGAGAACATGAAAAAATGGGTATTTTCCATTGCATGCATCCAATGAAGTGGGCTGTAGCCCACGAAAGCTTATGCCCAAATAAATTTGTTAGTCTCTAAGGTGCTACAAGTACTCCTTGTTCTTTTTGTTTATATTTGTGTAACTGATGTGTATTCATATAACTAATATAAATTGGAGGTCCATAACTCAGACTCATAACACTTTAAAACATAGTGCTTCCTTTAACTATTTGTAAAATTCTGCAACCAGAGGAATTATTATTCTAACTACAAGCCTAATTCTGATCTCAGATTCACACATGCAGCTTCCATTGAAGTGGATGGGAATTGAACATGCTGTGCACCTAAGGGCTGAATTTGGCCCTATGTTTCTTTTGCATTACTGATAAAAGAAATCCACAGACGCTTCCTATACATTGCAAATCATAACTCTGGATCTCTCATATCTGTACTGTACGTGCACAGGGTAATAGTTATGACAGGTCGCTATTTTCATCAATGTGTTTTGTTCTTCCTTAATCAGCCTACACAGCCTCAGGCACATCCCAAGCCAATCGATATGTGGGACTAAGCCCAAGAGACCCATCCTTCCTACACCAGCAACAGGTGGGCAAGTTTCACATAGGTATAATAATATAGACAAGCTTTTTCAATAGTACCTTTCTACATGCTGCCACTGACATCTTGGATTAGAATGGGATCCTAATGGTTTCAGAATATGTCAAATGAAGACTAGAACCCCTCTAAAAACATTAACACAGCATATGCTTTTGTTTCTTAGATTTGTGCCATCTTAAGGAACTTTTTATAATGCCTCTTTAAATTATTTTATTTTCGAAGAACTTAAAAGTAGATTCTATAATTGGATATTAAGAATATGTCTGTATAAAGTGTGCAAGGGACAAAACTGAAAACTCATTTCAAAACCAATAAAAAATTAAACAAAATTAAACAGTACAAATTATGATTCTCAAGCTATTTCATATTTTCCAGCTGTTTAAGCCTGCATTTTAGTTCCAGAAGATAAGTTATAAAACCAAATTCTCAATGCAACACATCATCATTCCTACTTTAATAGGTTTAAATTGGTTTGCTGATTTCAGATGTGATAAAGACATGTTTTTGTTTGAGTTTCTTACATCATTTATGTTTCAAGTAGCATTTTAAATTTCACATCTCATTAATGCTGTAAATTTAATGCAAATGAAGTGTTTACCCAAACTGTGAAAATATACAGATGAGATTAATGGTGGTTTATAAACAAATTAGTCGCAGTCAATAGCAGGGCCATGCAAATACAGAAATCCCGCATTGCTAGTAACAGTATAACACAAAATCAGACACTTTAGAACGTAAATATATTTTATGATGTGTGTATATGCTGCTCCCAGATCCTGACATCAGAGGAGTTTGAAATTAACAGCATGTAAAATGTTACAAATTAAAAATTGAATATGGCAGGAAGAAAAGGGCTGTTAAGTAGATCTTATTATTTATTATACTGTATTTTTTCTCAGGCTTGGGTTCCTATCCACAGTTGGTACTCATGCCTGTTTTATTTTATCCTACATGCTATGTGTTTGTTGTGACATAGCTAAACCGTGCTGCCTCTGAACCTCCTATCCCTACCCACTCCAAGGCCAAGGTGGCAGTATGTATGTATTAAAGATTACCACATGCAGAATTCAGAGAAAATCATAAAGATGATAGTTTATTCAAGATCCTTGACATTTTGCCAGCTTTGTTAACCAGTGAGACACAACTGAAGACATTTGTACACAGTTACAAAAATACCAAATAACAATTAGTTGTTTTTGCCAACCATTGGCTTTTCACTAAATTTTCTGATATTTTTCTTTTTTCACCTCTCTAGACTTGCTGTAATATAAAATGTGTCATAATTACTATAATGTGGTTCTATTTGACAAATGTTCAGTAAGTGTTCATTGTATGTTTAAACATATGCAAGATTTATAGGTTTAAAACTTGCTTTTTTTAAAACCAATGCACACATTTTCTGAAATACTTTTGCTGTGAAATTTTAAAAATTATTTCATGATAAGTCTCTGACATCCAGTTAATTTTGGGATTTTCAAAAGAAATTTAAATATATTTTATTTTAATTTATTGCTTCTCTTCAATACCCTATTTTTCTACAAATTTGCTAGTTAGTATTTTTTGTTCTCAAGAACATTAAAAACATTATAGAAACTATTTCACATCCCTAGAAGGTACTGGCAGCCAGCTTAATTTTCCTGTATCTCCTTATTTTTTTTGTCTTTATAATATATTTTAAGAATAAATTTGGATAATTTCAGCAGTCTCATTAAAAATGTGACCAAAATATTCAGGAAAAAAGTAATCTTACATGTTTTGCGCATGGACATGTATATGTTAGTTTCAAACCTGGAAAATGTATTCTGACTCAATGCCGCTGTGTGAATTTAATATTCTAAAGTAGAGAGTTTTATAATGTCAATATTTGTTGTTTATTTAAATGTATCAGTATTTTACATATATGTATTATATAGTAGTAGCCCTATAGTATAGTGAAAAAGTATATAATAGATTAATCTCTGCCATGTATTCTATATTCAATTTTAAATTACGTATGATTGTATATACGAGTGTGTGTGTGTGTGTGTGTGTGTGCACGTGCTTACATACATATATATATTAAAAATTAGGCATAGTTGGTACTGTTGCATGCATTGAAGGCACAAAGAACTTTTAACCACAAACTAAGCTTTTTAGTGGTAGATAAATATGAATACAGTATATATAAAATAACTTTCTAATGAGTTAGTTTGTTACCTTCATCCTCTTCAATCCTAAAAGGCTCTCAAAGATGACAATGCCATACATGTTTATTATCCAGAAAAAACCCCCACCAGAAATTGTCTAAATGACTTCAGTAGATAAAGGTTATCCTTTGGGAAGGCAGAAATGAGATTGATTTACTATGTCCTTTCATTACTTTACAACAATTTAAAAGAGAGCACTTTTCTTGTGGCAGGTTCTGAATGCATTTAGTTTAAAGCAAACCATGATGAATGAAAAGGAAAATCAAGGGGTACATGAAATAAAGGCAATCAATCATTTTATATTAGCTGAGAGAAATTGTAAAGTAGAAAGCCAGTGGTTTTAGTTCCAGAGGGATCTTTTAAACATTCACTGTACCCTTTAATACACATTGACCTCTTAAGAATAAATATTGTCACAGGTAGGTTCTTTTACTTTGTTGGAGGGATTTATTCTTTCAAGTTATGAGAAATATTGATGTGTATTATTGAGTGCTTTTTTGTTGTTGTTGTTTAAAAAGAACCACAATATATCCTATATAAATTATAGTAACAACCATAAATTTAAGCTGTATGTTATTTTGTGACTCTCTCTTATAAATAGTCTTTCAATAAAATAAAATGACAGTTCAGTCGAACTTCCAGTAAAACAATGTATAGCACAAAATTGTTGGAATACTTGCATTTAGATGGAAAGCATTAAATATAACTTGGAAATATTGTGTGTTTGTGTGTCTAGCACCTTTGGGAGCAATACATTTGCATTTACTGATCTGAGAAAAATATGCTATTACACATGTTACTTAGCATGCTACATTGATAGTTAGGCAAAGTTTTGAAGAATTATAAATCTATGCAGTATACTTTCGTTATGATCATTGGTTGGTGCTGGTTGCTAATTGCCTTGAAATGACAGGTATTTCAAAATTGAACATCAACAATAACATGACAAATTTCTTACATTAACTGCAACTAGAAAGTCATCTACATAAGTAGATCTGCATTAGAAAGGTGCTTATAAAACATCTTAATATTTTATTGTAAAAAATAGTCATTCCCCAGGCCCCCAAAATATCAGTTATAAATTGTTAATGACTACTTGGTTAGAATGCAGAAGTTTTCCTTAATTCATTAATCAACATGCAAAAGTTATTAACTGTTAGTAACGGACTCATATTTCTGGGGATGTTGCTTAATCAAATGCCTCCTATTTAATTATAGTTAACATTTTATCTTAGAGTTAGAGTTTTAGTAAGGGCTTTGTTCTTAACTTTGCTTTTGGAAGTTGGTGAGGTCACTTTATGAACTAATGAATTCTGCTTTGGCACACTGAATTATCTATGCTAAGAAATGTCTTTATTGACATAGGAGTTTTTGCATAAAAGGAAGGTTGGGTAATCTTCAGAGCAGTATGTCAGCACCTCTCTCTTTCTCTCTCTCTCCACTCCCCCTCCCTCTCCAGCTCATATACACATTGTTTATATTTGAATTGTAGCAAATGGTTTTGAAGTCTAGACTCACACAAAAAGTGAAAAATTAGAGTAACTGAGTCAAATTCAGCTGTGATACAAGCAGACTCAACTCCTCTGAGCTCTGTGGAATTGTGCCATTTGAGTCCTCGTTCTTGGGAGTGTATAGTCATAACACAGCAATTATTAGTAAAAGAGTTCAGTTGCAAAACTCCATGTTAATGAACAATAGGGCAGACTTCTGATGGATGGATGGATGGATGGATGGTGGCATTTACTTAGTCTCATTCAGTTTATATCACTGTGAATTCACAAAATACAAACTTTATATCCTTGAAACTATAGGATTCTTAGTGTCTGATCAAAATTACTTCTGGATTTAAAATTGTTACATTGCCAGAAACACCGATCCTGGATTTTGCCTATTTAAAAAAAGAAAAGAAAAGATTTATCTTTGTGTTCATAGCACATAAAGGATAATGGCGTCACAGTTGGCAAGCTTCCTATTGAAACTGAATAAATCAATCAAAAGACTACTTGCTCTTGGCCATGATATTGTTATCCATAATTATTTAACTTTTAAAACATCTTTGTACTTCTCGAAAAAGTAAATGGGAGGATATTTTCATTCTTTCATTAAGAAAGGAGGCAGGCAAAGACAAATGGCTTTAGTGAGGAAGTTATCAGCCTGTGATACCAGTAACCTTTAAAACTTTACTTTTTCATATATGCTAACTAATATTGGGCCAATAACTGGGCTGCTAAACTCCTCAGATCCTTGCATTACCTAATACAGCTGCATGGATTTCACTAGAGCTTGGGCTTTAAGGGTGTGGTATACATTATGCATTATTTTCACACAGCTTTGACATTTATTAAGGGGTCATGTTACCATTTATACTATAATAAGAAATATTGTAGACATCATAAATGTATTTTAAAATTAGAAAACTGTTAGCAGCTTTTGTTCTTATTTAATTGTTTCCTCCACACAAGACTACTCTTTTCAAGCAGTTTCTCCAGTAGGAAGTTGTTCTTTCCATATGCATCCTTTAGTTGTTGCATTATGCTGTTCAGGATGGAAGCCCCTTCATACCATGTATCACTGAAAATGTAAACTGAAATGACCACTGAAAACAGTGTTTGGTTTTAAACTGTTTTTGATCACATCACTTTTGCTTCAGGCAAAAGACTGAAAGAAGAACACAAGTGGACTCTTAAACAGAACTTTTCAGTAAAGTCAGGAAACAGGTTATCAACACTGAGGCTGTTCTTATTGTCTCTCTTATCATAATTGACAGTTTGACGTAAAACTTGATCACATGACTGCCAGGGAGGTATGTAAATGGATAAGAGGTCACCTTTCACATATGCTTGCTGGAAAGGAAACACATTTAAAGGAAGTTTCAGTCAAAACAATGACAGTATGCAAATGTTTAGCTTTATGGGCTTTTCTCAAATAACAAAAATCATAGCAGTCTCCTATCACTTACTCACTCTTCCAAATATATGTTTACTTTTACTGGTGATCAAAGGGGCATGAAATGAAGATTAATATTAGTCACTTTATTAAAATGTGAAAATATAAAGCCTGCTTAAATATTAACCCTTACAGTTATGTAAAGGTTTGAGTGGTGGGATTGTAACTCTAATGTACATTAGGATTGTGTGGCTGAGAAGCAATCACATGCCCCCTTGAGGATTACCCCCAACACAGGAGGCAGTCTCTACAGACTCTCTGCCCCTTCCCACTCAGTAAGAGTTGGAGTGGAGGTGTATTACAGGGGTAATAATGGGTGCGCCTGCAAAGCACGTTAAGATTGCCCTACCCTGCTTTGGGTACAGTTGCCTCTCCCACCAGCCACTCCAGAATTAGGCCCACTGAAAGGCAATTTTTTCTCCTGAGGATAATTTTCCTTGTCCCTGTTGTATGTGGTTCTGTGAGAGAGGAATTTAAAACACTTGATTGTGTGTCACCCCATCATATATATATTCCGTATAAGAAACATATTTTAGAGGGGAAAACCTATGTAGAAATGTTTTAGAAAGCTTGTAAAATGTTTGATTGGGATTATTGCTCGAATCCCTTTTCTTCAACACCCAGCTATCTTAGTTACCAAAAGTCCATCTGAGAGAGAAAGAGAGAGAGAGAGAGAGAGAAAACTAGTGAGTCAGATCCTTGGCTCTGGCTCAAGCTGCTTTGTGCCACCTCAGCAACATAAAGTGGTAGGAGAGCTGTCCTAAAGGAGCAGCCAGAGATTCTCCCTGGCAGAGGGAAATCCTTGGGTGGCATACAAGCAGCTTTGTGCTACTCACTTCCCCCATCCTCTACACAGAAGGTCTTTCAAGTTGGTGTTCCAGGGTGGAGTAAAGTGCACTGTGCTCTGTTTGATCCCTAGGTAACACAATGGCATTTGCAGCTTGCATAATTTTAGTGCAGCCCTTAGGTGCTTATAAGTTACATTGGGGGCTGCTGGCCTTTCCCTGGCTCCTGGATGACCTAAATTAAAACAGAAAAGTCATAATATTAAACACCAATGTCTTAGGTGCTTCCAAAGCTAGAAGCAAGTGTTATGTGTCCCATTACAAAGCTGAAAATCTTCCTTTTTCAGTGGTATGAAATTCCCAGATGAGAGTCTGAGCTGCACTGTTAGAGGTGTGCAGCAAAGACCTCTCAGCCCTTGGGGAAGCAAGAGAGCTAAGGGGCTCCTCTGGCCTTGCAAAGATGTTCTCAGAGGGCCACTTTACCCTGTGTCTCCACACTGCTTGCTCCATGGAAATCTTCTCCCTTCTGGAACTGGGGCTTTTAAGCCCCCTTTATACTACTCCAGCCCATTGACCTGGAGTAAAGATGCCAAACCATTTCTACCCCTGCAGGAACACAGGATATCAGATTTTAAAGTGATATTTCTATGGCTATTATTGACCCCAAACTAAATCTTAGTCATACAGGTCTCTAGACGGTGATTTTGGGGAGGAAATTCTGCATGAGGAGTAGGAAAGAGGAAGCATTTCCCTGGTAGGTTAATTTTGAAAACAAAATGGCGGCTGTTTGAAGCTGCTCAGAGTTTGGAGCATTAAACTTAAACCACATGGAAGTGGTTTAGTAGACAGGTGCTGCATTTCTAGGCTCATGGTAGAATTATTTATCACATGCTTCTCTAATTTAGCACGTGCATATGTGGTGGGTCAGATGAATTTACAATTTACCAATATACCAATTTACACCAGCTGAGGATCTGGCCCTGTATATATCTGTATATCCATGTGTATGTATGCATGTCCCCTCTCTCTCTCTCTCTCTCTCTCTCTCTCTATATATATATATATATATATATATATATGGTTACAAATTATGAGGGTGTGAGTGCATAATAAATAAAGCGTGTCATTAACATTTATGAATTAGATTCAAAAAGCTCTTGGAGTTTGTGTAATTACACATTTAGGATATTTGTTGTACATATTAAAATCCAGATGAAAACTGTAGGAGGAAAATTATTGCTTATGCACAGTAGCTGATTTATTAAACTGTAATGTATCAGCCATTTATTGTTTTTCCTCAAATACCAAAAGCAGTTAGATTATATTACAAACTAATTGTTTGCCAGATTTTTGAGTTAGACAAGTTCATAAAATCATTCAGCAGCAATAAGTTCTGGTTTTGGCATTCTTATGGCTTATAACTAGCCAAAGAGTTTTGTTTGGCTGGTTTGGTTTAAATTTTGTAAAAAGGAAAAAATAGTTTCCATTTTTAAAACTTTAGAAATCATGTTTCAGCTGAAAATGAATTTTTATATCCAAGTTGTAAGCCTTTAAAATATGCCTTTATAATGAAAATGCTGAAAGATTCTTAAATATTGTAGCACAAATATAACCATTATACTACTGGCTAGAGTATTTGAACAGATATATTTTGTCTTCAAAATAAAAATAGTGCTTATGAAACAGTTTCATACAGTGATGATGGCAAAATGCACACACATACCCCTTTCTTTGAGCATATTTAATATATTCTTTACAGTTACACTCTAGCAAACTTTTTGGACTGAATGTTTCCTTTTCTGGTTAATTTAGTGTAGTTTAGTCATGCTTATAATAGCCTTTGGAAGGTCTCTTAGAGTTCTTTAGATAACAAACAAGAAACAAACCTTATGAAAACAGACTAGCATTTTCATTTCTCAGACCTCAGTTGCAGGAAACTTATGAGTGTAACAGTCAAGACTGCAATACGGTCTTGTCTTTAACATACGTATTTATCAGGAAAGGACTGTAGTTAATTGTGCGACTGTGTAAATCATTTCTTTTAGTTTGTTTGCCATAGTCTTCAACTTTTAAAGACACTTAAAGCTTGCATGGAGAAAACAAGATGCATTTTATGCAATTAATCTTAGTGATCAAGTTATCTTTAATTCAAAGTGCTGTATCATGCAAGATGTACAGTAATGTATTTATAGCATTGCTATGCAGAGGTTAAAAACAATGCTTTTTGTATGTTTTCGTCTCAAGCCACATAAGTTTACTTTCTTAAACATAAAAATAAGCAGTATATCTTTTCAATAAATCTGCTAGCACTGTAGGGCAGCTGTTAAACAAACAGAGCTGTATAGGGTTACGTGAACAATCTGTGAAGGGCAGAACTGATGATTTGGGGATCTGGGAAGAATTTGTTTCAGCTTACATTTAGTGCATTCCTCACTATATTTAAATGTAGTAAAGTATTTTAAATGCTATTATTGTGAGTCTGGAACAAGATTAGATTATTTTATCACCTCTTGCTAAGTAATACCACTTTCAGTAACACTAAATTAATAAATCTCTATTACAAAATACATTTACCCTTCTAAAACAGTAAGATAAAGTCATATAGTTTGTGTAATTTGGGGACCTTTTCTATAAATTGCATGTCTTCTATGATTCACCAAATGCATGCTTCAAGATATTGATTATTTTTGAACTTTACCTAGTACAGATTACTTAGTACATTGCATATAAAACACAGCATTTTGATTTTCTTTCTTAAAATATTTCACTATTGAACATTAACATTTTCTTTTATTCCAGCTCAGTTTGTAATCTAATAATGGCTAATTGTTATGTGCTAAACACTAGTTATTCTTTTATGCTTTATTAATAGAGGAGCGTATTAAAGTAGCATTTTCTTAAAATTTAAAAAAAATAGGAATTTTATTTTTCAGTGTAATGGCATTTTTGTTGGTTTTGGGGGGTTTTGTTTGTTTTTAAGTTACTTTTTGGGAAAGTAAGGTTTGTGCCATGTACAGTACTAGTTTGCATGTATTCATTTAAATACTAAAAACTGTAGTACTGCTCGATCCATATCTGACTGCTAGGTTTCAATTGACAGCTGAGGATTTGTGACTGGACCATGAATCAAAACGGCAGGCATTTATACCCCAGTGCCAGTGAGGATACATTGGGAATTACTTGGCAAAGGTAACATTTTAATTATTTCCAACGCTACACTACATCTAAAAAAGTTACATTGAGCTGCAGTATCTGTTTTTAGCAAGCCTCCAAGAAGGAATATATGTCAAAATTTAACCAAAACATATATGTATAACATTTCTTTAATACACATTTACATTATCTTTAATGTAAATTGAATCGTTAGAATATACTATAGTTAAGTACCTGGGATACCAAATGTTTCCTGTCAAGTGCAAGGCGTTTGTAATTTTAAAGGACTGCAGATTTTAGGACTTAAAAAATCGAATCACAATTTAAAGAACTAAAGTACCGTAATATATTTTGGAGTTTACAGATTAATATGCAAAAGATGGTGGGATTAAAAACAATAGGTGACTAGTATAGCAGTTCTCTGATGCGGGTGCTATTTTGGGAATGAATAATCATACTATCCATAGAAATAATTCTGAATAACAAGTTCAGGACAATTAGTATAGATTTAGGTCACTAACATGCTCACGAAGGTAAGATGCAAACCATGTCCTTTATAAACTAAAATACAAAAGTTAGAATTCTTTATTCAGGAAAAGCAGTTATTTTCTTTGCATGCTAGAGAAACCTTAGCTATTGGTACAGAATCAATTACACATATATTATATTATACATATAGTATATGTATAACTGGTGGTTATGGTAGTGTGTGTGTGTGTGTGTGTGTGTGTGTTAAAAATAATGAAAGATAGTAAGTAATGTCAGTCTTTCAGTTCTTTCATATGCAGAATTCCCTTTAATTTACCTCACTGGGGGGAAGTTATACATATGAGGAAAAGCCTGCAGATTTGGTCCCTAACAGGTGAAGCAATCTCTCCCCTCCACTTAAAATAATTTTATATACCTCTTGGAGGTATGTGTGTACAAATATGACAATGTGTCATTGCTATCACTTCCAGATAATTCATGTACATATCTGTGTGAGTATGTTTGGATATATAAAATCTTGCTGTGCAGAATCGTAGATGACATACTGTGTTTTACTGTTGATGGGGCTAAGCGTTTTTTTAGTATCAGTTTGGAAATGTGATAGATGAAATGGAAAGTTGGATGCTGTGTATGAATCCAAAGTTTAAACTATTGAACTAGTATTGTTGTACCAATATTACACAACAGATGATCTGCCGGCAGTTACTTACTTGTGTGATTGCATGCATTTTCTGTACTTTTTTTTTCTAATAATTTTGGAGTCTCGTAGAATTCTGAAATCGTGTTGAAGGAGCAAGGTGGCCAAAAGAACAGTTTTTCACCTCAAAAATCAAATAGTACAATGAATGGAAAGTTAACCTAGTGGGTTCACCTCAACTCCTCGAGGGCTGATTCACATGATAAATCCCCATCATGTGATAATTGGTAGTTTTTATCCTTACTTCTGTATTATCAGACTGAGCTACTGTAGCACAGAGTGTAACTTATTCTCCCCCTAACAGTGTGTAGCTTTCTCAGAACCTTAATAGGAGACTGTAGATTGGACAAGAACTCACAGTTTGTGAGCTAGTGATTGGTGGACCTGATCCTCAGATAGTGTTAATCAATGTGGTATTATTGACTTCATTGGAGCTAGACAAGCTGAGGATCTGGCCCAGTGTATTGTGGACTTCAGTTGTCATGCCTACCACACGTGCTCCTTTGGTGTAAGTTGCTAAAAGAGAGGAGGGGAAAAAAAAAGACATGTAATCACATATAGGTGAGGGTTATTTTTAAAATGTAGCCTTTGGGATACAGATACTCTTTTCAAACATCTGTGGAAAAGAAGCCATAAAAGCATAAATGGGAGATACTATAACAAGTGGGCAGTTTTCTTGATGAAGTCTTTATATCATTACAAGAAAGAAACCTTTGAGCAATAAATCCTTTTTGAACGTTTGGTAAAGCGATATTTTCTTGTTAAAAAAGAAAATGGAAAAGTTTTCTCCCACAAACTTGTTTGATCAGTATTTCCTCCAAATCTGCAACACTCATTTGGATAATAAATAGAGTGACTTTTTATAGAAGAGTTTCATGATTATTCTAAGTTGCAACAACTAATATGTCATGGTGCACTGATTTTTGAGAAGTTTTGTTGAATACTGGTACTCACTGAGGTCAAAGAGTTGGTAGTGCCTGAAAATGAGCTTTTCTGTATGTGCATAGATCAGGTGATAAAAGTGACCAAATTGAAAGTTTTCTCCATGCTGCACTGTCAGTGACCTGCCCCATCCCCAACTTGGGGAGGACCACCCTCTGAGAGGGTGAGAGGTGACATGGTCCCTATGCTGTTCTTTTTGTATACTTCATCTTATCATTGGCTGCCAGTCATGCCAAACAGAGCTAAATGATCTATGAATTTTAAAACTAACTGCTAATTTTTTTCTAGTAAAATTACAAGCCTGATATAATTTCTGGAGGAATAGTAATAAATATTTTTCAAAAACATTAACTTCTAAAATCACTAGAGAAAGACAACATGAGTTATACAAAATGAGAAACTTAAGTCATCAGTGCGCTTATTTTCAAAAAAAGCAGAGTAGTTATGTGTATGGATAGTTATACAAACTTAGATGTATCCTTCAGTTGGTTAAAATAAACATATTGGTGTGAGTGAAGGAGAAGTTTACATAAAACATCTGTTCAGCACCCTCAATAATAAATAAAAACAGGTTTTTAATATAATAGTTGAAAGTAATGATTGCCTAGAACTGACAACATTTTTATTATCTATTTATTGTCTATATGATGTATTTGTTTGTTGCCCTGAACATTAGGACCTCAGTTCAGAAAATTATTTAAGCACATGCTTAAAATTAAGCATATGAGTAATCCCATTTATATAATGCTTAAAATTAAGCACATGCATAAGTGCGGCATTGAATCAGGACCCTATACTTCATTCTTTTTGCTGTACAGATGAAAATAATATTTAGAACTTACCTAAACAAATGTTACTCAGATCGTTGCTGAGGTAACTGCAAATAGTTAGAATCAAGTTGGAAAATAAAGTTTCAAGCACTGCACAGTAAACAAAAATGTATGCAAGTTAAACTTAAACCAAAAGTGATTGAGAGAAGGACTCAGTGAAACTTACGGGCTGAGTGCCTCATCCAGTAACCATTATTGACCCACAAGTTAGTCACATTGACTCCAGCATGATTAACAAAGGGATGCAGGGTTAGGCCTTTGTATACTAGATTTGAATATTTCCCAACAAGCCTTTCACAAACTGTAAACAAACCACTAGTGGTAAAATGTAAATTTTATCACAGATATTGTTAATTTTCCTATTATTCTCAACTACTATAATTTATATTTTAAAAAAACTGCTGCTCTTAAGGGTTAACTGTTACTTCAACATTACATTTACACTACCCAGGCAAATGCACTAGGCTAGCATTTCCTGCCTTCAGTTTGTTATCTTGACACATAAGTACAGTACAACAGCTGGTTTGTTCCTGGAGCTCCTGAGGGGAGCTTTATTCTCAGAGTGCTGAATTTCCTTTTCAGCTTTAGCTGTAGGGGTGTTCAAAATGTTCAGTTTTTTAAGCAGCACTCTTTGCCCCTAGCACTACTCTGGGGCTGTGATAATAATGCAGATAAGGCAGTTGAATGGAATAATCTCCAGTTCGTGGGGGAGTGGGAGGGGACGTGGAAATTGCTTAGAATCTTTTCCATACCACAGTACCGTGTGTCTGTTAGAATCTAGTGAACATACAAAGTCACTAACAACTGAATTATCACTAAGTGTTTCTGTAGTTATCTGTTGTATTAAAAAAAGTTAACACATCTGGACAACACACACACCTGTTAGATCAAGGATTTTTTTATTTTATTTCCAGAGTTCATATTTGTTTGAGATAAAAGTACAAACTCAATTTTTGAAACTAAGAACAAAGAAGTGAAAATCTTCTGGTGATAAAAGTATTCACAGCAGACAAATACAAGGATTTCTGGTCTTTATCAATTTAAATCGCTATCTCTTATAGTTTCACCCAACTCTGTAATAAAGAAAGATGTGCAGAACATTATGTTTCCTTTCCATCTAGGCAAACATCTTCAGAACACTTCCTAAGAAATTAATTGTATTCCAGCCAGACTTGCATGCTGCCATCCCACAGGAAATGGGTCAGCAATCCATTAAGATGCCATTAGATAATCTAATTTGGAACTTAATCTCTAAATTAACCATGCTCCATACTTGAAGCATACTTGAGAGAAAGAAAAAAAGTTTATGTTTGAATCGATAGGGGAGCCGAAGCGTGAAGAAGGCTGTTTGTTTTTTCTGTAGCTGTGGTCACGTCTCAAGCCGTCTGGTAACCAGGAGAAACCAGACATGATGTAATTCCAGATTGAACTTGAACTTCAGGGACTTAGAATGGGGGAACAATGGACCATAGGAATCAATAATGTCCATTTTCCACATGATTATGTTTGGAGCTTTAAGTTAACCTTTATAGGAGAATCAGCAAGATCTGCAGTGCAACCAAAATGAGGTGATCTAGAGACAAGATGTTGAGTAAAGAAAACAACTTTTCCAGTGATATTTTCTGAGTGGCACTGCAGATTCCAGCAGGATTAGGAAAGTTCCCGCTCTGCAGTAAACCGGTTGCCTGTTCTGAGCTCTCTTTGTTCACTTAGGTAGGACAAACTTAATCTTACGTTTCCTGTCAGATGATTTTTGGCAGCAGTTTTAGGGAAGGAGGAGCATGTTACAGAAAATTCCCAAGTGTAAAGTGTACTTTTAACTCCTTGGTGACTCTGGAATTTTACCTACTAGCCATTTTATCTCAAGTTGTTTCATTTTAAGCAATAAAAGTGCACTTTCCCCCCCCTGCAAACAAGATGTTCACTTGCATTTAGTGTTGTGTTTACTAAACAAAGAAACTTCTGATTATATTTACCAAAATGCTAACACATAACATTTAATAAATGACTGATTTAAATTATAAAGTAAGTTGTGGAAGAAGAAAAGAAGTATAAAATGCTGCTGTGATTAAGTTTAAAAAAAATATTTCTATTGAACGTTTTGAAAAAGAGAATTGGTGTCATGTTAGAGAACAGGAATATGCAGTCTGGATGCTGAAATGCAGCCCTTTAGTTAGCCTTCCCTTTGCTGCACTACAAACTTTTATTGTTAAGTGGAATTTTTCTGTTTTCTTGTTATTTATTTATTTGGCCTAATATGTTTGGCTGAAATTACAGAATTTTCTGTTTTTCTCAGAAGCTCACATAAAAGAAGCAAATCATCCTGTGCAAAACATTCATGCGTGTTTGGTGAAGGACTCTGTTAGATCGCGTTCATTTATTTCCTCTACCCATCAGCCCTACTGCAGGGACCCCCAAAACCCATGTATCCTTGTGTCTGCTATGAACCCTGTGCCTCTGGCACTGTCTCTGGGAACTCCCACTCCCCATACCTCAGCTTCATGGCAGCTAGCTCTCCAGCCAGTTGCTGCCCCAGGCATCTCACCCTCCCTCAACCTAGTCAGGGTACACAGCACAGAATGGGTGTGCACCAAAATCTCAGTCTGAACTAACTGTGCTGAGGACTTTTTGTGGTGTTGACATGAGGATGCATGTCTCCTGACCCCCTTCACCTATTTTTCACTGTAAACCCACAGAGAAACTTCTTCATGTCCATGGAGAGGGAAAACAATGCCTCAGAAGCAGAACTCCCTTGCCTCCACTTCCTCTGTGGAATTTTCATCTCCTCCATCTGCTAGATGGAGAGGATGATTTCTGCCCAACTATAGTATAAAAATCTTCCTAAGTTAAGCAGAGATATACTTAACATAGTATCTCTTAAATAAATGCCCACTTCCAAGGTAGATTGTGGCAGCTGTTTAACTCCACACACTAACTCTGCTCACACACCAATTTAGGACAGAGAGTGACAGAAAGTACCATACTCAAGGGAGAAGTAATAGAGGCAGAAATAACCAAATTGGAATTTAGCCAGGCCACTGAAGTTAACACCACTACTCCTGCAAAGTGGCATATAATCTTAAAGTCCAACAAGTGGTTGGAACTTTAGCTTCATGTCTCAATTGAAGGAGGGCATTTTCAAATAGTACATTGCCCTCTATTGCTGTGCTGGGGCATTGGTTCAATTCTGACTCAGAAGGTAGAGCATCATCTGCTACGTCTTCAACACCACTTCCTTCCGCATCAAGGTGTTCCTAGCTCTTTTAGCCAAAGTATTGATCTAGCCTGGCCATTATTAGCTTGTGAGAGCTGATATGATCACTGCAAAAGGTGGTAAGGCTGCAACTAGAAATTATATTTTAGGTCAGTGGTCCCCAAACTGTGGGGCATGCCCCCTAGGGGGGCATGAAGGAACATTTGGGGAGAGGGGCCTGTAGCGGGTCCTGCGTCAGCCCCATGGGTGGCAGGGAGATAGCACCACCCAGCCCAGCTCTGGCCAGGGCCGCAGCACCATTCTGCTCCCAGTCCAGCTCCTGCACCAGCCACAGTTCCACTCCACCCTCAGCTGCAGTTCATCTCCTCCCCCAGGCCAGCTCTGTCCTCGTTCCCTCTCTAGCACCAGTTCTGCCCCCAGCTCTGCCTTCACCGCAAGCTCTGCTGCTGAGCCAAATGTGCAGTAATGGAGGTGGGGCGTGGACAGATTACATTACTGGTAAGGGGGTGTGTGACAGGAAAAGTTTGGGCACCATTGTTTTAGGTCTGCTTTTTAAGACAGAGGTTTTCCTTTTTTAGATCAGAAAATGTTTGTATCGGAGACTTTTTAAGCTCTTACAACAGAAGTATTAACTGCTGGAGACTTAACTTGATATTGGTGCAAGTCTTGATTACATTTATTCTTCAGTGCAGAGTAATTTGTTTATTACTCTCCTCACATTAATATAACCTCCTCAGTGGAGTGTATATAAATACTGTGCTGCTTATGGTCAATTCCAGTAATATTTTAATCAGGGATTCTTGAAAGAGCACTTAGTATTTTTAAAAGAAAATCATGGGTGAAATCTTGATTGAATTAACATGTGAAAACTGTAATGGAAAATATTAACCCTTCGGACACTTGTAGAGTTTGTCTTTGCTATTTTATGACATTTGTGAACAAAGAAATGATGACTGCAGAATGCATCTATTATTAGAAAGTCTAGTTATTATGAGAAAAGACCGCTGCTGCTGCTAGTAAAATTATTGTGGAAGGATGATGGTTCACAGAGTTGTTAGTGACACTGGTAGACTCTCCTTACAACGGTGCTGGTTGAAATCTAGATATGTAACTGAAAGCTGTTTTCTAATGGCTGCTTATCCTGTAACCTTGTTTAGAAACTTATATGGAATGCATATAGAGAGACAAGGTGGGTGAGGTAATATCTTTTATTGGATCAACTTCTGTTGGTGAGAAAGACAAGCTTTCCAGCTTACACAGAGCTCTTCTTCAGGTCTGGGAAATGTACTTAGAATGTCACAGCTAAATACAAGGTGGAACAGATTGTGTAGCATAAGTAATTAACACCATGTTTCAAGGGACCATTCAAGGTGAAGTGGCCCATTCACACCTTTCCAGTCATGGGTTGGGGGGTGTTAGTGGGTTATAGACTGTTATAATAAGCCATAAATCCAACGTCTCTATTCAGTCCATGATTTTTAGTGTCTAGCAAAGATATTAATTTAAGCTCCCAGGCTTTTGTCTTTTATCATTTTTCTGTGTGAGTTCATTAGAGAGCATAGTGATTGGTTTCACCCACATAGTTGTTATTAAGTATCAGAGGGGTAGCCATGTTAGTCTGGATCTGTAAAAAGCAACAGAGAGTCCTGTGGCACCTTTAAGACTAACAGATGTATTGGAGCATAATACATCTGTTAGTCTTAAAGGTGCCACAGGACTCTCTGTTGCTTTTTATAGTTGTTATTGGGGCACTTAGTGCTCTAGTTGAGCTATACCACAGGCATGTGTACAACCCGTGGATCTTGGAGGATGTATTGTGGGAGGTGGTGATCATCGTAGCAGTGGAAATCTATCTGCAGGTTTTGCATCTAATATTCTGGCAGGGTCTGGTTCCACTTTGAGTTGGTGTGTCCTGGTCCATGGGGAGTTTGCCTCTGATGCTGAGTTTGAAGAGGTTGGGGGGCTGTTTGAAGGCCATAAGAGAGAGTTCTTTCAGGATGTGGTCCCCATTGAGTATGGGTTATAGTTATTTGATGATAACCCATATGAGTTCCAGTGTGTGTTCGCGGGGGAGGAGGGGTAGGTGACAACTAGCAGCATGCAATCAGAGAGGGGTTTATTTCTGCATTGAAGCAGGTTCTCTTGGGGTATTTGGGTGGCTTGTTCCATGACATCATCTCGTTCCATGGTGGAGTGTCCTTGTTTAGTGAAGGTGGTTTTAAGTAAGTTAAGATGTATACGTGGACTTTTTCCTTGGAGCATATTTTGTGGTATCTGAGTGCCCCGCTGTAGATAATAGATTTCTTGGTGTGCTTGGGATGATTACTGAATCTGTGAAGGTAAGTGTGGCAATCTGTGGATTTTGGACACCTAGGATAAAAATATCATTGATGTACCTCAAAAAAAAAAAAAAAGGCAGAATAACTCTTCTAGTTCTCCCCATGTTAGTCTGGTATCAGATTCTGTGGTGGGGAAATAGTTCAATTCCTTGGAGAGTACAGATAATTCAGCTCTGATTAGGGGTAGTCTTGACAAATTGATGATGTTGGAGTGTCACATAGGATCCAGATGGTGGGTCTTCATGTTATGGTTTCTCCTGGAGGTGGTGTTCTGTGGGTAGCGGAGTTGTTGTAGTTGGTTCCCCTTTTTGTTTTTGTGTTGGAGGGCTGCCATCAGGTTTTTTGAGATGCATTGATGATATTTTCATTCTCTGGACAGACACCTAAACTCCCTCATAGATTTCCACCACAACTTCAGCAACCATCACCTATCCATTAAACTCTCTCTACAACACTCCCACACTAGCATCCACCTCCTTGACACCACTATAAGGTTTAACAGTGGAACTCTACAGACAATTATATACAAGAAACCCCTTGAAATATGTGTTAACTACTTATGCTAAATAATCTGATCCACCTTGTATTTAGCTGTGACACTCAGGGTACTTTTCCCAGACCTTAAAGAGAGTTCTGCATAAGCTAGAAAGCTTGTCTCTTTCACCAATGGAAGTTGGTCCAATAAAAGATATTACCTCACCACCTTGTTTAGTATCCTGGGACCAACACAGCTACAACAGCACGGCATGGAACAAGTTTGTAGCTCATCCTCTTATCTAGCAGGCAATTATTCATGTCACAAAACCTACCAGCACAGGGCTCAATGATATCTTTTAGTCAGATAGCATAGTAAGCAGTGTTCCCTCTAATTTTTTCCACCTATGTGCGGAATGAATTTTGTTGTGTACCAGTATGGAGGTGATGTGTCACACATAACCTCCTTGGTGAACATAACAAAATTCATGTAGTGGGTGGGGCCGAGGGGTTCAGAGTGTGTGTGTGTGGGGGCTCAGGGCTGGGGCAGAGGGTTGGGATGTGGGGGGGTAAAGGCTCCATCTGGGGGTAAGGGCTCTGGGGTGGGGCTGGGGATGGGGGACTCAGGCCTGGGGCAGAGGGTTGGAGTGAGGGGGTGAGGGCTCTGGGGTGGGGCCGGGGATGAGGGGCTCAGAGCTGGGGTGGAGGGTGCAGTGGGGCTCCCTGGGTCTACTCTCCCCAGCTCTCTCTCCCCACAGCAGCACCTGGGCTGTGGAGGAGGGGCACCTCTCCCCTGGTCGCAGCAGGGCCAGGCTGAGCCAGGGGAGGGGCGCTTGTCCCCCTGCTGCAGCAGGTCCGGGGCTGGGCTGGGTCAGGGCTGGAGGAGGGATGCCACGGCAGGTCCAGGGCTTGGGGAGACTCATCTCTCCCCGCCGCAGCCCTGAGCACCTGCATGGTGCTTAATAGGCAGCTGTGTATCGTGCAGCTTAGAGGGAACTTAGATAGCAAGGACAGCATGGAGCTGCTCTGTCCCAGAGGGAGCACCAGCCCGTTTGGGGCTGTAGAGGCAACAGATCTTCTCCTACAACTCTCTGTAGCATGCAGCTCACTACCCTCCTTCCACCAAGCCAATTCATCTGCCTTTTGTGTGATGGGCACAGCTTTGGTGTGCCTTCTCTCTACCCTCCTTCGGGCACCCTGTGGAGGAGAGGGGGGCAGTGTCTGTGCTTTCCTGAGATCAGGGATTGCAATTCTGCCTGGCAATCTGATCAGATCACACAATGGTGAGGTGAAGGGAAAGTTATCTATGCTCTTCACACCATTGCTACCCACATAAAGACAAGGCAACATTTGGGACACAATTAGCTCTACTTGGCATTTTTGTTAGGAATCTCTTCAGAAAAGCCAAGTATGCAACAGATGTGGAGATTAAACTTTCTTACTCTCACAGAAGTTCTCTCCCAATCATGGTGGAGGGATGATGTCAGGGCATTGCAGAGAACTTCTATCCAGTCTGCGCCTCTTCTGTGGATAAACAGACGATCTTGCTCTCCAGAACCGTCTGTTTGGGCACATATCATGAGCACTGAATTGCCATCAGTTCTTTCACTCATAGGTGTCTGATCCATCAAGTGGCAGTTGAAAATTCAATTACATTTATCATACATTTTATTGTAAGAAGTACAAAAGTGTGATGAGGCTTCAAAATCTGAAAGACAGACACCCGATCTTGTAGCTTAAAAGAGCCTGAGTTAGTTGTGATTTAGCATTCTGATTAATATGATTTGTATTATTGCTGCACTCACTGGCTCCAACCTGGATTGGGGCTCCATTGCGCTAGGCACTATACTTATTTCCTCCATTTCGCTTTAATTCCCTTCCCTTTCCTGCATATATTCTTTTATTTGAAATTGACCATTTATAGGTGGCAGGACAGGTCTGCCCCAGGGTATCGCCATTATATCAAATTGAATTCTCATAAGTATTGTTCCTTAAATGCATGACTAGTTCTGAAAGCTCTAGAAACCATTCACCTGGAAGTGCCAGTACTTGGAAGCAGGATAGATTGCTGGAAAAGACTGTAGGGATCATCCTCCATTACCAGGGGGAAGAACTAGCCACTAAACCCAGCAGTTCCGTTTAGATAAAAAATTATCAGACACCTAAGCTGTGATTCCATTTCTAATCAAAGCACTTGTATACCAGTGTACTGGCATGTTTTGCCATTTGTTAAGTTATTTTCACTGTTATCCCTAAGAGTATGAACTGGATACCAGAACAGTCTATATCTTATAACTGTTAACTTAACCTACATACTGGTAGTAAGAGGCTTATAAAACTCATATGGAATCTGCATAGTGTTAACCTATGAGATTTATTCTTCCCTAAGGATTCATAAACCGTATTGACAAATATATTGCATGCTGCACTTGTGACATGGTCATAATGTAAGATGGGAGGTTTGAAAGGTTTAAATAAACATCTAAATTAAATTTGTTAGTTATACTGCAACAACAGTTTTATTAGTCACTTACTACAATTTGTTTTTATTGAACATTTTCCAAAAAAATAAAGATCTGTGTCTCCTCTGTATAATACTGGATAAGAAAGCTGCTACAAATAGTAATTTGTTCTTTAGCAGCATAAACTGCCGTCTTTCATATACTGTAGTCATTAGGAGGTTGTAAACTTAAAAAAAAAAAGTCAGATCAACTTCCAGCCACTAAAGTACACAGTGAATTCTCCAAAAAGATAACCTGTAAGCAGTTTATCTGGACTTCTTCTTTGCAATGCAAATTATTTGTATTTCCAATCCCATGTTGAATCTGCCACAGAATTTACATTCTTTTAGTTACTCTTCTGTTTTAAGTGGCTAAGACCATAAATCCTGTGCAGTCTCTCTTTTAGAATGTTTTTATTTATTTATTGCAATTTTCTATTATTACAGTTTCCCATACACAGATCAGCATGGAATCATTTTGATTGTTTTTACTAGCTGTCACCTCATCATGCATTTTTAACATTGCTCACTTTAAAATGGGATAATGAACAAAAATGCATTGTTGGACACAAATAGTGAAGGAAGATGAAGAGAGATAGGTTGAAACAATTAAGCCTCTTACGTGAAATCGTGGTATTGAATATTTTTTTGGAACCATAATCTTTTCATCAGATCCTATTGGGCAAATCTTTCATGTATAAATGGATTTAACTCTTTGTGCATGTTTTAAGATTTATTGCGTAACTATCACCATTTTTGAATATCGAGGAGAATAAAAATTCTTTCTTAGGCAAACAACAATAAAACATTGAGTTCACCAAAGTTCACAGAAATCTTTTTGAGGAAATAGGAAATTTAAGATGATCATAAAGTTTTACTAGAATTGCAAGATCTAAAAACTCATGTGAAAAATAGCAGCACTTATGGGCAGCTTTCTAGTGGGATACACGTTAGCATTCAAGGATTTGTATATTTTGAAAAAGCTGTTGGGTGGTATTGTTTCTATAGACATTATTACATACATCTCATTGTGATCATGATCCATATAATTCACCGAGGCAGACCAATCTTGCTCTGATGGGAGTTTTACCATTGATTTCAAAGAGAGCAAGATTGTGAATTTAAGCCAAAATTTTCAAACTTGGGTGTGTAAAGTTAGACATCTAAATACATGTGGTCTGATTTTCAGAGGTGCTGAGCACATGTAGCTCACATCAAAGTCAAAATGTAGAAATTTTGGCTTTAGTTTCTATATTACACAGAAGTAAACTTCCACATGAACTGGGTTAAAGAGATGAAGAAGAAAATGATATTTGACTAAAGGGAAAAGGCTCCTTTCCCCCTATAGTATTAATTCTCCGAGGAACATGTTCAATAGACTTTTCAAAATAATTATATTTTTCTATATTTGCATAGCAAGAAAAGATTGCACAAACGGTCAAATATAATTGTAATTATTATTTATACATTTTAAGATCGATAAAGAGGGTCTGTTTTTCCCTTAATGCATACCCCTAACTCACATTTGCACTAACCAAGCATGTGCATGTATTTGGGGAAACAGAATCATGAAAGAATGATCAAGGAAATGGGAGGAAAAAATAACTATAGCTTCCCCCATGAAAAAATATAATATGGGTATCAGATTTCAAAGTAAAGCATGTGCAAATGTTTTGCACAAAAAGTACATATCAGATACACAATGTGTGTTCACAGATTAGACTTGTGTGCACTTGGATAGACAGGTGTCAAATGGCTACATGAGTGTGCAAATATCTAGTGTGCACACACCCACTGGGTATTTGAGAACATTTGGTGTAATAAAATAGGTATAAATTAATTGGTTGCACAGGTGTGCATGCCTCATTTTGACAATCTGACTCTGAATGTATGTTTCCATTTGATATAATGGCCTCTCTTATCATGCTTATGTTTGCTGAACAATATATGGCCAGACTTTCCAAAGAGCTCATTATTTATCAGCTTCCTGTTAGGCACCTACATAAAAGGCTGGATCTTCAAAGAGTTCAGGTCTTTCCAAAGAGTTTTTTGGAAAATCTGGCCCCAGTTGTCAGCACTGTACACTTTTGGAAATCTGACCTGGAATGAATAATCTTGCAAATACTTTGCCACTGGGTATAATGATTATTATTGATAGTTACTACTTGGTAAAAAATTGCAAGTTAATGGGACTTAGATTCCTTAGTGACACAGGTGCTATTGAATATGGGATGTAGGTTTCTAGTCACTAAGACACTTTTGAAAATGTTGCTCTACTGTGACTTTAGTGGACCTACTCATGGTCGTAATTTCTACATGTGACAGTAAGTATTTATATATTGGGCCCTAAGTTATCTGGTGTTCCTTGGCTATTGCCATGGGACTGTAATAAGGAATGCATCCTGCTTTTGAAAATGTCTAAAAAAAAGTATGTTTTCATGCATTAAAGCTAAAAACATTTCTTCTTCATCAGAGTCTGCTCCATTTTGGACTCATGCACCTCACAGGCACATAATATAATGGAGAAAGTGATTGAATTGTGTGATAGAGGGGATAGAAGATTTATTAAATCACAGAAGAGATTTATATTATACATTAAATGTGTATTTTGTGTTCTGGTAATAAGCAATATAACAGGTACACTATAACGGATTGACTAGTTCTTAAAATCAGAGAAGCAGTTTCATATGAGTTCTCATAATGTAGTTTTTTGTACCTGCTCCATAAACTTGCCTCTTTAACTTGTCTGGGGCTCTCATGGAATAAGCAGGCTATTTAGTGTATGTTTACAATAATTCATATTAACACATTTACTTTTGTCTTTCAGTTGAGTTTGCAAAGGAAATTGTACACACTTGAAGTTCAAGTGGCATTCACAAATTTACCATCTTAAATTTATCCTAAATAGTATTATTTATAATGAATACTAATCTGAGTCTTAATCAAATTTATTATGTTCTTATTGTTGCAACATTCTTAATCTTTATTTTGTTCTCTCTCTCTCTCTCTTTCTCTCTCTCAACAGTCCTGGTACCTGGGCTAGCTTGGTCCCTTTTCAAGTATCAAACAGGACACCAATCCTGCCGACAAATGTCCAAAATTATGGTTTGAACATAATTGGAGAGCCTTTCCTTCAAGCAGAAACAAGCAACTGAGGGAAAATGAAAAAAAAAAATTTAAAGAAAAAAAGAAAGGAAGACAGGACAAAAAATGAAACTGAAGAAAGAAGAAAAATAGACCAGCAATTGCAGCATTTACAATCACTAATTCCCTTAAGGTTGAAACTGTAATGACATAAAAAGGGTCGATGATATTTCACTGATGGGTAGAATGCAGCCTCTGCTAAGTAGCCTTTGTTGTATGAAGTCCACTGGGAAATAGATGTTCTGTCTCTGACAATATATTTTAACTGACTTTCTAGATGCCTTAATATTTGCATGATAAGCTAGTTTTATTGGTTTAGTATTCTTGTTGTTTACGCATGGGATCACTATTCCTAGTTATCTCACAAAACAAAGGCTAGGCGGCAGTAACAGAGCTGCAAGAGGACAAGGGCTGTGAGACAGCCATTTTCTCAACACTCTGATTTCTAAAAGTTAAAAAAAATAAACTCTGTAGCCTTTAGTTATCAGTACAGATTTATTAAACTTTGGCCCTTAACCCAGCCTTTTTTAGCGTGTTACCTAGGTTGGAATTTTCAAAGTCAGTATGAACACAGGCTCTCTGGAAAAAATGCCTCTCTGTAGGTAAAAGTGTTATCTCCTCTTGCAACAGTAAAAAATAATTTACCTTTTTACCCACTAAAGAAATACTTACAGAGGCAAGTGCAATTTAAAAATTATATCTAAAGGGGAACATCATTATAAGTCCTTCAGCCCTTGGACTCTAAATTGAGGGGATTAAAAAAAAAGAATTTAAAATTACTTTGCGCAAATTTATTTTCCCCTCAGTTTTGAGGGCATTAAATCAAGACAAATCATGTCATTGAGAGAAGAAATTAATGGAAACACAGCACTTATGTTGGTTTAGCTGCTGCCTCCATAGAGGGGTAGGATTTATTTATTTAAAGTTACTGGTTGCATCAATAACCCATAGGGTGTATGTAAAGTTCTATAAAATCTGCATCATAGAGACGAAGAAAAAGGCAAATCCATGTCACAAAGGCAAAGCTTACAGTTTACTGACTGGGAATAGCAGGGTGGGGGGTAAAATATATATAAACATGCACTCTTACAAAAAAATAAGTCTAATCACAGGGTGCTGAAAACTTGCATGGTGCTTTCAGAAATTAGCCTTGTTCAACACATTTCTCATATTGACAGAACAGTAACGTGCATGGGCAGACACATTTTGCCTCTATGTCTCTTAAAACTAATTAATTGATTAAAAATACTCTTTCCAGTAATCCTAATTTGCACGAAGTTATAATGTCCACATTACGTGCCTTGCCTTGAAATCTTAAAAAAAAAAAAAAAAAAAAAAGTGACATCACTCTACTTGTTTTGCTGCATTTATTATTTTAAATCTTTACCATTTTTATGACAAAATATTTTGTACTCCAGATGGGGGGAAAAAGTGTGACATCATGGATTTTTTAGACAGTTATACCTTTATCTCACATTTATAAAGCATATCATGGCTGTGTATAGTTGCCGCTTAAAAATTGTAATCGACCAGCAATATTTTCAGTATTTTGGTGTTTTTTCTATTAACCTTTCATGTTTTTCATCTTCCAATTAATATTTGGGGGGGGGTGTTCAAATTTATACGAATTATGCAATACCAAGTTTTGCCTATGTAGGTAGTGCTTTTAGCTGTATTGGTTATTATAGGTAAGTACACAGATTTAAAAGAGAAAAAAAAAAGAATAATGTATGCTTTTTTTTTGTTTGTTTTAATTGACCAAAGTGGGTACTGCTATTTTTGCAGTGTGATGAGGTCCTTTTGTGTACTGAGAGATGGACAGGGGATTTTTTTTTATACATACATATATATATATATATATATATTCTGGGGAGGGTGGGGAGGATTTTTAACACTTTACAGTGTAGCTGTGAAGCAGTGCACCCTTAGCCAGGCAAGGGCTGCAAAGCGACTGTTCTGCCTACTGTGACAAACTTTCAAATAGGTTCCCTCTTTTTAACTTCCCACCTGGGGTGCAAGCTGAACTCATTTCTGGATTAAAAAAAAAAAAAAAAAGGATTCTGTTGGAGGCAGACTTGACTTGAGGAAATTGTTTTACTTTTTTATTTCGAGAGGTCAAGACCCACAGTGAGACTGAGTCTCTTTCATTTATGGCAAAGATATGGTATCCCAAAATGTACACTTTTAGAGGGTGTTTTTAGCTAGAATGACATGGAAACACACTGTCTTCTATGAGATGCACGTACTGGGCCACATTCTTTGTTGGTGTAACTCTGTTGATTTCAGTTGACTCCAAAAGAGTTATGCCAGCAGAGAATTTGGAGCACTGTATTTAAATGACTGGTGAATACTCTTTTTCCCTATGTCAAAGAGTTGGGGTCTTTTTTAGTTTAACAACACACAACATCTGAATTACAGGCACCTACATTAGCAAACAGATGCCACAGGTTTAGAATTTCTTCACATACAAAAGGTCAGATGGAAAGCTGCAGTTCTGTACTGTAACTTGAATGGAATTAGAATACAATGTAAAGAAAAGTTTATTTCAAGTAAAGTAAAATCTTACAGACTAGTGGGCCTAATGCTGCAAACTTTATGTACATAAGGACTCCATTTTACAGCTCAACTTTCCCATCAATGCACACCCTTTTATTAGGGTGCGAATGCCGGGGAGAATAGACTGCTGAGCATTGAGGCCCCTGTGGGATAACTGAGCCCATAAAGGCTGCTTCTATTCTAGCTTTGTCTTGAAATTTCCCGTTATTGATCTACCACTGGGATGCAGCTCTAACAATGGTAGCACTGCTGAGCGGTCTAGTGGCTACTAGGCGCTGGCAGTTTTACTACTGTGTCATCCAACCCTGCTCAGAGCAAGTCCAGATGACAATATAGCTAAAAACAGTGGCAGCTGCCAGCACCTTGTCTCCACTAGCGCTCCCACCATCGTTGCTACCTCCGTTGGAGCTGTATCAGTGGGACATGATATGAGAAAGCTGTGTAAGCAAGGCCTAAAAGGCAACAGAGAGAGAAAGTAGAAAATAAAAAAACCTCAAGATTTATATTTAGCTAAATTAAAAAAAAGAAACCAGCTTTATGTTGCTCTTTTTCTGAGCCCCATAGTAAGTGAATTTATTCACTAAGTAAGCGGCTGTTAAGACTAACTGAAACGTAGTAACAACCTTGAGGATCCCTTAGGCTGTGGCCTGATAAAATAAGCTGCGTATTGTTCTCTCAGCACATCACTTAATAATGAACAGTTATGAAACATGGTTATGTGCTGGAGAACTGTATTTGATTATCCCATTCAGTAAGATGTCCCTTTAAACTTTGACTAGTACAGCAGTATGAACCCAAGGCAAGTCCAGACAATAAAGTGCAATAATTTAAATGATGCTTATCCTTGTAGATGGTGGATGCTCTTAACTAAACTTTTCATGTATCTTTGACCTATGGTGTGAACAAATCAAGCTTACAAACACAGACTTTTTTTTTTTTTTTTTTTAAAGTCACATTCGCTCTGTGTGAATGAATTTTCCTCTGTGGAATGTTAAGTGACTCTGTGGGTTTTTCTGCCTACCTCTTTAATAGAAAGGCCTGTTTTGAAAAAAGAAACCCAAACTTCCTTTTCTTTTTCTTTTCTTTTCTTTTTTTTTTCTTTTCTTTCTTTTTTTTTTCTAAGTTCAAGAGTCAAAAAATTAAGAAAATATTGAGGACTCAAATCCAGTCTCTAGCCTCCTCCTTCACCAGGAAGTGTATTCTGACTAAATCAAGCCACCCCGTTCTATGTGCACTGTTCTGCCTTTAGTAAGTTGCTTTGCAGCCCTAGCCTTATGGCTGTACCACTGAAGTGTGTTTCCCCTGGAGTGACATGAACGTTTGAGGCTTGACTAAGGGAAAAAAGAAAAGGCAGTGAAGGAGACTGTACATAAAGACATGGCAAAAATATTAATTATAGCAATATAGTTGTGGGGTGATGTTCAGGTGGGCAGCTCCATTGAAAATATGTGAATGAATCTGTGAAGCTGCAAGTAGCGAGAAGAACGGAGGATCTTCTTAATGAACCACCTACCTTGTAGACAGTAATTTGTACACTGTATAGTTTTGTTAAGAATTTTTTTTAATTAAAGTACCCTTGTTTGTAAAGCTAACTTTTTAACAGTTATAATGGAAATATATGACATTTCCAT